>NC_047034.1:11750724-12054224 GCF_011762595.2 Tursiops truncatus | reverse complement strand
TATCCACTCAAATAACTCTTCTTGTAATATCTGATATATTATTAAGTGTTTAGATGTATATAAATCATCATCTCTCAGACATTCCCACCTATTTCTTGCCCTTCTCTTGAAAACTGTTTTCACAACATCTGCTTAAGTCTTCCATGAAATATGGCCAACAGGAATTCCTGCTGATAGCCTGAGGGACAAAAGAAGGGGAGAGCCAGGTATTTTTGTCTTTTATATGTGTATATCTCTGGCCTATTCCAATAGCGGCTGCTTTTCCTCCATGCTGTCTGTTCTTTACAAGACAATTCCTCCTTCCATAACCCCAGATCCCCATTGCCTTTGAAAGAATGTTACATTCTATAATATGACCTCACTTTGTAGGCCATATTTGTATTAATATTCTATTAATATTACCTCCTCCAATTCCAAAAAGTGATATGTTACTCTAGATAATGTTTGAGCTGCTTCAGCACTCTGTTTGACTCTTCATCTCTTTTATAACATGTATGATAAGTTCCTTACATTATATTACTTGTCATTAAAATACCCAGAACATTTCCAGAAAATGTTTCAGAAAACAGATCCTCGTAATGTCTTGTTGGGATTATGTGGTTAACCAGCTTGAGGGATTTCTTTATTAGAATTACTTGCATTGAAAAAAAAAAAACAGAATCAGTTTAATGTAGTAATAGTGTAATTACATAATTTATAACTTACTGTGATTGTATAGTGTGTGCCATTTTGCTGATCCGAAACCCCATTTTTCAGTCTGCTTTTCCCAGCATGGATCTGGGAGGAGTTAGGCAAAAGAGAAACATGGTATTTGGAAGATGAAAGTAAAGCAGTCACCATGGATAGACATGGTGAGATAAAACCCAGAGGAGCTGGATGGTTCCATATGTGTCTTTCATAACTTGCCAGCTTCATATCTATGTCCGCTTCTGAATTCTAGACCTGCTGACTGATAGTAACCTAGGCACACCACCAAAAGAGGAGGCGAAAAGGCTCACAGATTAACTCAACCACTTCCATTTGCAGTCCCACTGTGGGAGCTGAGCAAGTCTTGCTACAGATTTGCCTCCAGGCTCCAGCTTGTTCATCTATACTATTGCTTTAGAAAGCCTGGATAGTAATTTTTTCTAAACCTCCCTACCACCAACTTCTCTTTCCAGATTTTATTTTTATAGTTCTTCCCATAATTATATAAAATCTAATTGTATAAGCTCTAATTCCTCTAATGCATACCCTTGTAAAATAATGATCATAGTCTATTTCTGGGATTGAGCCCTGATAGAATTAGTTGTGGTTAGTTGTATGAGCTGGTTGAAGGAAAGATTAGGAACGTCAAGCAAACACTGAACTAAATTTGAAGAGTAATAACAGAGATTTCCAGGGCTATGACAAGTGATGTGATATCTGCTTTTGATGTTTCCAGAGAACTTGAAGAAAAAAATGATAATGGAGAAATAATCATTCCAAAAAACAAACAAACAAACAAAACCCCCTCAGATTTGTATACAAATGCAAATCTCAAGGCAGACTTAAAAATTAGAGTTACATTAAGTAATTAATTGGGAATTAGTAGGCACCTCAAATTTGAGTTGCAAGTATTGTACCCCTAATCCTTTGAAACTCCATTTGTCAGAGGAAATATTCCTCTTCACTTATGTCAAAAAACTACCCTCAGCTTGCTCATACATATTGTAGTGGTCACACCTGAGACTTGTCTTGCAAGAGATGCCTATTTTCCTCAAGTCCTGTTTCATCTTCTCTTTGCCCCTATACCCATGACTAGAAAAGTATCCTTGTGAAGAATATCGAGGTCTATTTTAAGATGAGAAAGCTTATACATCAAATAATTGCATTATCAAGCTACCTTTCAATATGAGAAACCTGTATAATATATATGGGAATGGAATCTAAGTTTGTTAGCCCAAGGATGAAATACAACACCAGAATATATAGAATTTATAATACTGTATTTTTTTTTTGCTTTATTTATTTATTTTTGGCTGCATTGGGTCTTTGTTGCTGCCCGCGATTTCTCTAGTTGCAGCAAGTGGAGGCTACTCTTCATTGCACAGGCTTCTCATTGCGGTGGCTTTTCTTGTGGAGCATGGGCTCTAGGTGCGCAAGCTTCAGTAGTTGTGGCAGAGGGGCTCAGTAGTTGTGGCTCACGGGCTCAGCAGTTGTGGCTGGCGGGCTCTAGAGCACAGGCTCAGTAGTGGCACACAGGCTTAGTTGCTCCGCGGCATGTGGGATCTTCCCGGACCAGGGCTCGAACCCGTGTGCCCTGCATTGGCAGGTGGATTCTTAACCACTGTGCCACCAGGGAAGCTCTATAATATTGTATTTTCCCAAGATCCTAGATTGAATATGCTTCATTTACGTATTTAGTTGACTGTAAATTAGTAAGATTGGTCTCTGGTAAATATCATGGGAAGTCAATATGACAGAATTGCCATAATGTAAAGGAGAGTGTAGAAAAAAATGTGATGTGAAGAGTGGAGACCAGGGATGGTCGTCAGAGATGCCACCATTAAAATGGGCCCCTGATATCACTGGGAGAGATGAGATTTCAGATTGACATACCCAAGAAGGTAAAGGTTGGGTGGGTAATTACTGCCCATTACTGTAATGGGCAGGAGAGGCAGAAGGATTCTCAGTGTACTCTGACCCATAGGAACTGTGGTGGTTGGAAACTGAATATAAAATCCTTAAGAGCAAAATGCTATTTAATCTAATTTAACTAGAGTTTCCTAACCAAAATTTTTTATAGTAACATTAAAATGCTTGTGTTATTCCATATGCAGTGACTTTGCTGAAACAAATTAATATGCATCATGGGATGCAATATGAAGACGATAAATGTGCTGCTTCCTCTTCAAGGAAGATCAGAAGGACTTTGCTTTTATTTGACAGGGACAGCAATACCTTCATTGTCTTCCCAAAGACTATGTTGACTCTCCTATTTAATATAACATAATTCACTGGAAGGGTGATTGCCTAAATGTCACTAAAAATAGCAAATTGATGATTGTATGGTGATATAGGAAACAGAACTAGTAAATTATATTTCTCTCAAAGTAGCTGGACCTGTTCTTGTTTTTGAAGCTAAGAATACTTATTGTAACAATGATCCTGTTATTAGTTTCACAGGAAGGCTACTTCCAAAGCACATAATTAAACAGGCAGAAATGATATCATAGCAATCACATTTTTTTTCAGTTTTCTCCTATAGCAAGTGCAGATATACACACACATCTCCCAAACACTTTCTATTTAAACTGCCTTTGGTCCCTGAGATTTCTTTTAACATTGCAGATATGAATGACTTCCAAAACATTTTTTTAGGATACATGATAATAGCATTTCATTAAACACATTAAAGGGCATGAACTGGGGGTTAAAGTAAAATAAATGGTGCTGATATCTGATCAGGTGAAATACCCTCATAAAATAAGTTTAGGAAAAGATATCTCTTATATAGTTCATTACTATCCACCTACTAACAGGCAGATAGAACAAAGTGACAGGAGCTTAGAAGAGGGGTTTCCTGGGATCATTTAGAGAAGCCAGAGTAGAATATCTTTGGAGAGCTTTATTGGAAGTACATATACTAGAACTAGTCAAAGGATTATCAAGCAACAACCAAGAGGTTGTAATATTAGGAATATGTAATAGTTCTACTATTATTTTGCTCTGAAATTAATGGAGACAGAGGAAATATCACAATATAAAATAAAGTTATTAAAAGCACATATATACTAAGGATAAACTTTTTACTTATTCTAGCATTATGTCATATGGACTTTTAGCTACTGTAGTGGGAGGAATGGTAGAGTCTCAAAAGATATGCATACCTGGAACATGTAAATGTGATCTTACATGGAAACTTTACAGGTGTAATTCAAGACCTTGAGATGAAATCGTCCTGGATTGGGGCTGACCCATGGTTTTCTTTCAAGGATTAATTTTGACAGCATTCATAAATGTTTGACTTCTGTTCTACTTCATACTAGTTGCTCTGTAAATGTGTGTTCGTTTCTTCTCCTCTATAGAGACTACCTCCTTTTTAGTAATTTAATAATGTTACAGATACTTTAACCAAGCTATACAGCCATGTAGGGATACAAGTGTAACTAAATCTGGAAAAAACTCTGTTCAAAACTTCCTCAATCAGTAAGACTTTCAAGGTCAGTACATGTAACACAGAACCTCATGAACAGCAGACCTCTTTGAACAGTTAATTAATGACCATGCCTGCTTCTCTACTTATCTCTTGTACAAGCCTTCCAAGTGATAGGCAACAAGATTGTGGAACTAAAGTGTCTGTGAGCTGTGGATTTAAATGATGTGAAATAAAGTATAGTTAAAAACAGAGAGGCTGAAATATATTGATAGCTTGGATAGTACGTAATAATGATATAAGTAGAGAGATAGTACTATATCAATTAGTTAAGTGAATTTAATTGTTTTAGACCTATTCCTAGGAGTGGAGATAGATGGGAAACCAGAATGTTTAACATCTTTATTTTAGCCAATCGAACTTTGTAATTGAAAAAGATGAAACTCCTGCCTCAGTACCATTCTAGTAGCAGTGTGATCCTTCTTGCTCCTTTTTATACTGCTTATGTATTTGTCTTAGAGATCTTATAGTAAACTTTTATGAGAATGTGAAGCATATTACGAGATGCTTGAGAGTATGAGTAATTTCTTACTCAGCTTGGTGTCTGTAGCAGGCCATACAGATCTGATACCTATAGCAGGATGCAATCAACTTGTGCTCTATGACTGGATGCAGGTGGAAAGAATAGAAAAATACATGAAAATGATGACCAGGAAATATATCTCTCTCTGAAGCAAAGAAGACAGCTACTTTTTATATCGTAATGTTAAATGTTTGTTGCAGATATAATGTTTATATAAGTTGTTAGGAAAGGAGATAATTACTTGATTGAGGAATGCACATAAGAGCATGCATATTCTCATCACTTAGACTTTATGGTTTTACATGCACATATAGATATGATTCAACCATGTTCTATTGTTTAATCAAATACTTTATGTCATTGCTCATTTTTTTGTTAGCTAGGACTGTAAGTTTTTATGTCAGCTATGTTAAAAGCTAAATTATGTTCATACGTAAGCCATGATAATTTCTTTTACCTACTTCATACACATATACACATACACACACACAAATTTGAAGCTGTATATTAGATACATGAAGTTCAGAATTTTATATCTTCTCTTTTATAATTATATGCTACTTTTACTCTTCCTATTTATATGTTTTGCCTGAGATTCAATTTTCTTTTACATTAAATATTGCTTAACCATGTTTAATTGATGAATATTATGTTTATTTTATATTTTACATGTTTTTCATAGTATTATTAAATTTTTTGATGCACAATTGCTCTAGGTGCTGTAGATGTAGCATGTAGATACATTTTTATTTCCTCATTTTGTTCTTTTTACCATGCTTTTACAGTTTTTCTTTTAAAAATTAAGCACAAGGCAGATCGTGCTTTTTAAGCAGTCTTTTCGTTTTTAAAATTGTTATATAGTAAATTACATTATACACTGTGATAAAGACAAAATATGGAAATTTCAAAGAATTAGACCAAACCCTCTGTATCCAGGAAATCAAATGGACCAGTTCCTTAGAAACCCACACAGTGTGCCTTTCATATACACATCACACTTCCATCCTCCAAAAGCTAACCACTAATATAGATTTTTATTTAAAAAATTTGTTTTATTTAATGTGTTACCACATATATATCTCTATATTAATTTTTTTAGTTTTATCTGTGTTTGAACATTATACAATGGCCAAATATTCTATGATTTTTCCTGTAGTTTGTTCTTGTTAAGTTTTCTTGTATTTAAAAGATATTTTCACATATATTTATAAGATTTTGTATGATTCTCTTCATGATGTCTTTCTCCCTCCCCCCAGATTTATTAAGGTATAATTGACAGATAAATATTATATATACTTAAGATATAGCACTTGATGTGTATTACATACGTCTTCTTACCTATGTGCTTAAAGGAGCTTCTGACTAGAAGTGACATTTCATTGGCAAAAAAAAAAAAAATCATATAAATTTAAAGGAATGGGGACAAACATTCTTACCATGTGACTAGGAAAATCTTATTATAGATTAAATATAACTTATGAAATTATTCCATTGGGCTTGACTTTTTCATACCATGTGTTGTTGTTAAGCTCAAATTTAGATGAAAGTGCTTAACAGATACTAAAAATAAAATATTTATAACCTTCCCTGTTTATATCAAAGGCTTGTATACTAAGAAAAGTTTCTGGACCAAGGAAGTCTAAATCTATAAATAATTAAAAAGACATAAAATTTTTATATTAAAATGTTTGCATAGTATGAAATGTAAAGTGTGAAGTAATTGATGAAAAATAAGACACAATGAATATTTTAAGTTATATCCAAACAAAATTTTACTGCTTCTTCAGATGACAAGAAAATGATAAAATAGCTCAACACTAGAAATGAATAATTTGAAACATATCACAAAACTTTGAGAAGCATTTAGCTTTTTTTTTGCTTCCAACTGCCTCTTGACCTTTTTTAAAAATTTTGTTTTATTTATTTATTTTATACAGCAGGTTCTTATTAGTTACCTATCTTATACATATTAGTGTATATATGTCAACCCCAATCTCCCAATTCATCCCACACACACCCCAGCATTTAGCTTTAATGATTAAAAAACTCAATATCCTTTTTTTTTTTTTAGGTTTTATGTGTGGAAGGAAAAATATGATTTAGAATAAACACTTGGATTCTAAACCCTACATTAACCCAGTCTCTAAAAGAAATGAATAGTTTGTCCTTGTTATTAATAATTTAGAGTGTGACCTTTTACTACTCATTAGAAAGGCATTTGATTTTAAATGACTGTTCTCATATTTTTAATCAGGCAAATTCAAGTCAAAGGATTATTGGGTAAGAATAATGTTTGACATGGAAACTTTTCTGAATTCAAAAAAAATTTGACTTAAAAATCTCTTAATGGATAGACAAGGATAAATGAATCAGAGGTGTCCTTGAGGTGTATCAGTTTTTCTCCCTCCTTGGCTATTAATTGCCAGCCCCAAATTAGTATGTGGAGATGGCTCTGCAGACAGCAGGCCAGTAAAAGAGATGATGGGCTCCAGCTGTGCTGAGAGGAAAGGGAATTAAAGGATAGTAAATGGAAATTCACTTATTCCTGTGTCAAAGTATTTTAAAACCAGTGGTATTAAGATCTATTCTCATATGCATCAGTGACAAGGGTGAACCTACGTATTGGGCATCAGTCAAGAGAATTCAGAGATACTCGAGGTACTGCATGTGCACACACGAAAAGCAGAATTTCATAAAACTTAACAAAACATAAATCTAATCAGTGTAATCATATTTGGAACCTACGAATTACTGTCTTAACCTACTGTCTTAATCTACTCTTAACAAGATGCCATAAACTGGGTGGCTTATAAACAACAGAACTGTATTTCTTATAATTCTGGGGGCTAACAAGTCTAAGATCAAGATGCTGGGAGATTCTGATGAGGGCTCTCTTCCTCATTCACAGACTACTGTCTTTTCACTGTGTCCTCAAATGGCAGAAGGAGCAACAGATCTATCTAGGTTCTCTTCTTACTAGGGTGTCAATCCCATCCATGAGGGCTCAACCCTCATGACCTAATCCACTCTCAAAAGCCCTAGCTTCAAATACCATCTCACTGGGGATTAGTTTTCAACATAGGAACCTTGGGGAGACACAAGCATTCAGTCTATAGCAATTCTCATACATAAAATGGACAGAAAAAAAATTTGAAATATGTTTGATGTGAGAGACCATCAAGAACAAAACTGTCTTGTTCTATTGAACAAAGAAACTAATATAATTCTTACTCTCAAAAATATAGAGGACTTATTCATATCTTCTATAAAGAGTCATCTGGGAGAATATTTTGGGGCCTTTCTATTGTATAAAAGATGTAATATTATTATTATTAGACATTTCAATGACTTTCAGATCTTTGAAGTATGAAATCTAATCGATAACACACAAGGCCCTCATACCTTAGTTCTTACATAGTGACCACTTGGGCCCCATCTCTTGTCAAGGCACATGTGGTAGATTGTTCCTAACAATAATTGCCTCTAATGATTCATGCTTCCATGTTCTTTTCTGTATAGATTCTGGCTTTACAACATTAGCAACATGACACTAGCAAAGGTAGTAAAGTTCTTGTGTATCAGGACTTGTTCTTATTCCTGGGGATTCTTTTGTTTCCATGTGCCAAATCCCGGGCTAGCCTCCTAGAGAATAAGGGAGAATGAATAGAGGGGTCTCATTGTAACCGGCCAACCCAGACCATAGGCAAACACCTAAGGGAGCCTAGCTGTTATCATCTGGAGCAGAGGTAAATGAATCCAGTTGAAGACATTACAATTTGAACCACAGTATTGTACACAAAAAAAAAGATTTTTTTTTTAAAGTAACAAATCTGGGGTGATTTGTTACATAACATTAGGTTATCAAACATTATAAACATAGTGAAGCTCATTTCATAAGCTATTTTATTCCCTCAGATAGATTTTGTTTTTTCTTATTATCTCTTAGTCATCTTTCAAAACCCAACCTTAGCATTATAGCTTCAAAAAGATTTTCTAATTAGGTCTAATTTCAGTCTTCCATCCTCCCACAGAATACTCAATATATAGTTATCTAATAGCTTCTTATATTATTTATATACATTAATATGTGGTAAGGATGGTGAAAATAATTGCTATAAACTATAATGTTAAACTTATGAAGATCTCATGTTTTAGGAACATTGGAATGAAAAGAACCAAAAAATTGGAATTCTAACACTTATTGTATCCAAATCAATGCTATGATCTGAATGAACAACCAGATATTTGCATAATTTTTTATGTGTGCTTTTTGTTATTGAGACCCCTGTAATCTAACACTTTTACTTTACCCCACAGAGTGCTGTTTGGTGATCCAATATGAAACCAATTTTCCTGGCATCTTGTTAATATGAAATCATCAGTAAATAAGGCCAAATCTAATTATGGTAGATCCTAGGATGTTTTTGAGAGTTGGAAAATTCCAGAATTCACAGAATTTAATTGATTATGCTGTAAGCAGTTTAGGTTTATTAGGCAAATTAGGTTTATTTAAAACAAAACTCTGAAAAGATAAATGAAGGAGAAAATAATGAGAAGGTAAGAGAAGAAAACCTGCTAGGTCTGCTGTGGTCTTAGAGAAATGATTTTTTACGGCTCACATAAGGTTTTCTATTGTGAAGGATTTTGAGACCAGCATGCCTTACTCCATGTGGCCTGCTGATGTCATTAAAATAACCTAGTCTTCCAAGTTTCTACATGAGAATTGTTTTATTGTTTCACCATTTGTTGTGTCTCTCCTTGTAAGTTCTCTGTTTACATTTTTCTTTTTTTCATTAGAGAATATAATGCTAAGAGAACAGAGGTTATCATTCTTGTAAACTTTGCACCTCACCATGTGATGCTGACCACTGAATCTAAGTGAAGTGGGTGAGGACCACGTTCGGTTCTTTCTATTATTTCTGGCAGAGCCTTCTAAAGCAGCTTCCCTGTAGAATGCCAGTTCTTTTTTTTTTTCCTTTTCTACATTTACTTTAGCAAAGAAGAAGATGATTATGTATATACACATCTATTGCTGCCTATTAGAAGAACCAGATTCCTCTGCCAAAGGAAACATTTCATAGATTCTTAAAACTGGTGAGGCAGACACAGATCTGCTCTCTCTTATCAACCTCCTAAACTCTAGTTCACTTCCACCTCGGTAAGAAGTGCTTTACCGTAAGATGGTATTCTTCTAAATGTCTCTAGTTAATCTGTGCTTAAAATAGAAGGACATTAAATAAAATAACATATTATTTATCGTCAAGCACCTGTAGGAGTTTGACAGAAAATAATAATGCCACCCTGTAGCCTCACACAGCCCATTGCTGACTTAGAGTGACTGGAGTTAACTCACCCACACTAAGTGATAATTTGCACGTGTTTGCTCTGAAAACAAACTGCCTACTTTAGAAGAGATAAAAATAAATGCATGCATATTTATGTGTGTATATACGTGTGTCTATGATGTTTCATCATGATGATTATTATATAACAAAATCATCATGCCAGTTTCAAATTCAATTTTCATTATTAATTCTATATACAAGAAGCAATAGTAAAGTTCAAAGTCTATTTTTCTAAGGTGATTTAACAATTTTTATTGGTGATTACTGTAAAACTGCAGCCTTGAGTTTTGTTTTCTGTTTTTTGGAGGTTTGGTCTCGGAGAAACCCCATCAATAGATTAGTGGGTTAATTTACCTAAATAGTCACATAAGTAGGAAGCAGTAAGTAAGACTATTATGGGGAATAAGTACTCCTCTTAATGTAGGAATTAAGTCATTCAAAAAGATAAAGCAAAGCAACACCCTTCTTCCAAAGTGTTTGAGAGATCTTAGGGGAATCAGTAGGAAATTTGCATTGATATACTGAGAGAAATAAAAAGTGCAATATTAAGAACACCTACTCTGCCCCTTAGAATTTGTATGGAGATAGTGGGAGGGAGAGAGAGAGAGGTGGAGCCATGCCAGATTTTATGAAATAGCAGTGGAGAGCACAGTGCTTCATGATGTCTGCAACGCCGTGCTAAGCCCAACAGGTGAGGAATTAGAAATTTAGGTTGAAAGATTTGAGCACTTTGCTCTATCGTGATATGGTTTTAAACAGTGAGCATGGAGGGGTAACCCAGAATGCCCACTCTCCAGAGTCATATTCCCTTCTAGCTCCCTTCATATAACATGCTCCTGAGTGGCGCTAGGTGTAAACATTAGTATTTAGCAGTGAGGTTTGATGAGTCCTGTCTGACCCTCATATCAGAGTGGTTCATCTTCTCATCTTGAGGATGATTTTTGCCACTTGCTGCTATATTTTTTATTTTTATTTATTTATTTTTTAGGCCACAGCAATTGGCATGCAGGATCTTAGTTCCCCAACCAGTGATTGAACCTGGGCCCCCTGCATTGGGAGCGCTGAGTCTTAACCACTGGAATGTCAGGGAAGCCACTTACTGCTATAGAGAAAATCACATGAAGAAGACTTAGAAGAGTTCCTTAGCATCACCAGGCTTTCAGCGTTATTGGACTCTCATACACACATACAGAGAGAGTGGGTGTATGTACACTTGATATGGAAATAAATTCTAGTCCCTGTCTTAGATTGGGCTGCTATAACAAAATACCATAAACAGGGTGACTTAAACATCACACATTTATTTCTCACAGTTCTAGAGCCTAAGGGGTTTCTATTGACACTTTATAATGGACTGGGCCCCGGTTTCCTGCTTTCTCACACATCTAGGATTTTTATTGTGTAGAGGAAATTAGGGATGATACATTGTTAGGAATCTAAATTTTCTTGTTTGTTGGATGTGTCTATAGTAAGCCTTCTATTACAGCAGTGTTTCTCAGCCTCGAGAAAGAATCTTCCAGACCAATGACATTTTGGTCTGGAAGATTCTTCATTTTAGGGGCTGTCCTATTCATTGCAGAATGTTTAACAGCATCTCAGGCCTCTACACACTACATGCCAATAGCATCCTCCAAGTTGTGACAACCGCAAAATGTGTCCAGACTTTTCCAAATGTCCGCTGGGGGACATAATTTCCCTCCAGGGGCTAGCTTAGCCTTCCTCCTAAAGTATGGTATTTCTTGGGTCTCAGTTGAATGCCTGGTGTGTTCTGTGAGGTCATTCCACTCTTGCTGGTCAGAATTCTAATTTCTCCCAGCTGTATTCGTGCTCCTGAATCTCCGTTCATTCACAGGCCACTGGTAACAGTTTTCAGGCAGGACTCATAGGACTGTGCATATTCAACAAAAGACAGGAGGAGATCCCGGTGCAGATTTCCTGAGCTCTTTCTTTGTGAAGTTTCCTTTCCACAGGACCCTGTCCTGAAAATTCCAGCTGCTTCATTAGCTCTGAACTCCTAACTCTGTTTTTTGACTAAGCTATACTACAGCTCTCTAATCCTCTAATTATGCCGTATTTATTTGCTCTCTATTTGGAAATTGACCCAGGCAGAAATCTGGAACTTCCCTCACGCATTTTCCTTTTCTCAAGAATCATATTCCTGTGCTGTAAGTCGTGCAGTGTTTGAACCTGGCCACTGTGTTCTCAGGTTTTATAGTTGTTCGTAGCCGAAGGGTAAGGCTGAGACACACTACTTCATCATGGTGGGAAACAGAACTATATGTAAATTTTAAATAATGCATGCATTTTTAATAGAAACCAGGAAAATATTATATAACTGCATTTTCACTCTTATCTATTCTGCCATCCACTTTCTCCAGCCAAATTCCATACCCTTACAATCCAAATAGTGTCAATGAAAACCAAAACCTTATTTAAAATATTTTTCCAGATTAGTTTTTATTCAACTAACTAAACATTTCTTAAAAATAGCAAACCAGTATTTATAAGCAGCACATGAATTACTCTATAGTTAACAGCGTTCTTATACATGTATTACTCTATTGGATTTTTATAGTCATGTCAGCTATGACTCACATCACGAGTTAAATATAAGTATGTGATCATTGTTACAGTCACCTCATTCACCATAATTCATACTTAAGTCTTGAGGAAATCAAGACTTAAAATGGTAAGTTATTGGTTAAGTAGGAGACTGTTCTTCTCATTGAATGTGTATGCAGCTCGTTATAGTAATCGTACATTGTAATCATCGTCTTTCTACAATCTAAGGTGCCATAATAGTATATCCCTCTTAATCTACATCAGAGCAGAAGAGCTTAGTAAATATTTTGATTAATTGAAGACATGTGAAAGAAATTGAACAGCACTGTGGATTATTCCCACATCTCATTCCTACCTAGCCATCTTCCCCTTACTCTACAGCATCGTCTTCAATCCTAGAGTGGATAAAATATTATCAGCTGAAATAAGCTCAGAAAGATAGAGAAATATTAGAGGGATTTCTAGAGGTTATATTTTTGCTTTTTTTTTTACACAAGAGTTAAATGAAAGGAGACCTCTTTAGAATACAACAGAATGGAGTTTCACTTCATTTTTAACAAGCCACGGTGACTATCTACAGTGGATGAAAGACGGGGGAATCACAATTTACGACTGCTTGCTCTTTGCAGACGGGGTACTAAATGTCTTCTATACGTTAATTCGCTTCACGCTAGGTCACAGAAGGCACTTTTACAAGAGACAAACAAGTTTCGGCTGCTCTGTTTAATACATCTTTTCATTTATTTAATCGAAATTATCATATTGTGTAAATAAATGAGGGTTATCATGAAAATTAAATGTTATGTTGTAACTAATTCGTTTTGAAATAATTTAACAGTCATTGGATTTTACACTAATTGCTTTATGAGATTAATTAATTTCCATAGTTATTTGAGTCTCGTTACTTGGTAGAGTATAGAAAAAAAAAAGAAGAAGCTAATAAACTGGTCCAAGAACTTCATTTGGCATGAAACAAATAGACATTAAACCTCTGGTTTAAAGCAGCAGCAACTTGGAATAGAAGAAGAACTGATCATAAAATCCATTTCTCCTGTTTCAGCACCTTGAGGAAGATCCAGACTGGAATGAAATAAAGTCATGTATAGAAAGTACTTACCTATGTAAATGTAAATCATCAATATTAACTGCGGTAGAATGTTCTGTATCTAGGGCATAAGATCTAGGCAGAGAAAACAAGTACATAGAACTTTAGGCAAGTTACTCCAAGTTACAAATGCTGAAGGCCAGTGGTGGTAGCAGGAGGACAGTAGTTGAATTTAGGATACAATTTGAAGGTGCTACCATTTTACAGGTGTACAGACCACTCTGTCCAACCCAAGCACGTTTTACAAGGATTCAAGCACGTTGTAGTGAAACCACCTAAAGAATAATGTAGGACGTGGTCCAGTCACATCGGGGAGGTGACCCCTAGACGTGAAGAGGAAAGGAGAGGGGAGAGATGGTAAGCAAAACACTAAGAGCCCTGACAAGCGGGCCACTTAAGCTAAGCCTTGGCGTTCAATGGAAGAATATAGCCCATATGTGGTGAACTGACAAGGGGGAGCTGACAGAATAACCACTTCAAATTCACCCTCCAGTTCCTGCTCAGAAGCTCCTGTTGGCGCTCTCCAATGTGCTGATCCAAATAGAAGCTAAAGAACAAGTGAGATGATTATTGGGCAGAGCTTTGGAAGGCAAAGGGGATGTTGGTGCTGAGAGAAGAGCACATGGAAAATGTATACGGATGATATTCAGCCACCTATGTATTAGCTTTCTGTTGCTTCTGGAACAAATTACCACAAACACAGGAGCTTAAAGCAATACATATTTATCCTAAAGTCCTGGAGGTCAGAAGTCTAAACGGTGTTCACTGGGCTAACATCAAGATGTCAGTATGGTTGCCTTCCTTCTGGAGGCTCCAAAGAAGACTCTGTTTCCTTGCCTTTTTCAGCTTCTGGAGGACACCACTATTTGTTGGCTTATGGCTCCATCCTCCATGTTCAAGGCCAACATCATAGCATCTTCAAATCTCTCCCTCTGAATATGACCTCTGCTTGCACCATCACAGCACCTTCCCTGACACTAATTCTCCTATGTCCCTCTTTCCCTTGTAAGAACTCTTGTGGTTTCATTCGACCCACCTGGATAATCCAAGATGAACTTGCCATCTCAAAATCCTTACATTAATCACATCTGCAAAGTACTCTTGGCATTTAAGGCATCATATTGACAGGTTCTAGGAGTTAGGCTTTAGGGGGAAATTTTTCTGCTTATCAAAGAAGTAGACACATTCTTCTATAATAGGCAACAAAGGAATAGTGTACTCTGGAGTAAAAGAAATCTGTAACCTAATTCTTATCCTAAGATATATTTGCTTTACAATTTGGTAACACATTATTTTACTTTATAAATCTCTCTCATTATCATTGTTATTGTTATTATCCTTGCTTATGACTAAATATATAATAGCAGTAATAATATTACTATATATTTAGTCATAAGCAAGGATCATAATAGTAACAATAATGATAGTTATAATGATGATCAGAAAATAATAATAATTTGTGTCAGGTTACATAAAATCTTCAAATATATTCTTGTGTAGGTAGAGTACATACATACCTGAATTGTGTATGCAATATACATATAACCTTCGACAATGCATGCATTCTTTACCGACGTATGTGCTTTTTTTGTATAAATCTAACATAAATTATGCACTGAGTATTAATATAATCATGAACACCACTCTTGTTATTTCTTCTGCTTATACATAGTAGTTTACTAATATATGCACACATTAGACTTCTGTAATTTTACTTAGAATACTTTAGACTCATATTATTACTGTGTTTTTAGTACACATGCAGTGTGAACAAGACTAGTGATATTAAGAGGAAATAAGTTACTGAGAAGTCATGTACATTGAAACTTCATTTTCAAAACCATTAGTAGTTCTTGCCTCCTAGACATACATACATACATACACAACTTCCATTCTGTTGGGGAAAAATGAAAAATAAAAATTTCTTCCAAACCAGAAAAAACTCTCAATAAATGTAGAAAAGGAAGAAACCATTTTTTATTCTTGAATAAGCCTTAAGCCAGACTATTACGTGCATCACAGGCAATCTGTTAATGAAATTGCAAAGATAGAATGAAATCTCACCCCTGAATACAGCCAGGCAGATACAATCCATTACATGCACGTCCTCGAGGTAAGTGATAACTTGTCCTCATATGAGATGACTTGACAACACCATTTGCTTTATATAGTTCATCTGAAATTCACCTGATAATGGGGTGGCCATCTGTGTTAGTTAATTGCTTTTATCTACAAAAACAAAAAAAATTCACCCGTCTTTATGACAAGCAGATAGTTCCAATGTGGGGATGCTCTCTATCTTCTTTAATGTTTACATTTCAAAAGATGGCTCTGGCGTTGTAAAACTAATAAGAGGTTTGTTTAGCTTTTACAAAGTATTAAAGTATTGCTTACATATCAAAGAAACAGAAAAAAGGTTTACAAGTAGAAGTTTTCTCAAGGAAGTGCTCCAAGAAAAGGAAGAGAGGAAAAAGGTCTCTTTTTTTAGTGCCAGGAAATATTCAATCTTTGTTTTTGAAAATTTATGTTTATAATATTAATATAAAGTAATGAATTAACTTTTCTTAAAATACTTTGCTAGTCTAGTAGAGTTAGAAGTTACATTCCACAATATACAGATCCTATAGTAGACATTACCCTGTCCTCACCAATATTTCCCACTACTTTTATTCCAGATGCCTAGGAGGACTGCATCTCTCCTCCATATTTAAGTGAGGCACAGTCATGACACCTGCTTTAGCCAATATACTATAAGCAGAAGCCAATATGGGCCAGTTAGTGATTTAAAGAGTTTCCTTCCCCTGCTTCAGCAACAGCTGAGGTCCAGATGGTGGAGGTTTCTCTGTTTCCATCCCCAGTTGAACACTGCAAGGATTTCAGCCTCCAGCTGACATGGGATGGACATGGAATATGAGTCAAAAATGAACTTTGTTGTTTTAAGCCATTTAAATGTTGAGATACTTTATTAGAGTAAAATCTGCCTCATTCTGTCGGATACAGGATCATTTATGTTAATCTGTGTAGGAAATCACTTATCAGAACACCACGGAGTCTTTTGCTAGTTCCTTTGACCACATATTCATTTCCATCATTCTAATCAACAGCAGTGCCATCCATCACAAGGCAAAGATGAGGCAGAATCGATCTTTATTTTGCACAGGTTACAACTGTGTATGTGTGTGTGTATGCATGTGTGGCTTTCACCAACATTCTTTCTTAAACCACTATGATTCAGGATTTAACATCCTTGCAAGTGGCCATGTAGCCAAACCTAACTGTTGGAATTGGAATGGCCTCCATTAAGCTTTGAAACAGCCAAAGGCCTCATGCAAATATGTTTATATGTGTGTGTGTATTTGTGTATGAATGTACAGTATGTAGGATATAAGAGAGAGAGAAAGGAGACATCATAACTGTGCCAGAGTTTTGAGAAAGAAACAATAAACTGCTGAGCCTATTAGAATGGATTTGTGCTTTAAGAACAGGAAATCAATCAGTTGACTCAGATCTTCAGGACGCCAGCCACTTCACTAATGCTATAAAAATGTGATGAATAGAGTGTCCCAGCATCATAGAGAAGCTAAGTGTGAGGTGTAATTCGTTGGCCGTCTGTCGACAATAAAGATTCTGCTGTAAGACGGAGCTTGGTGACAGTAGGATTCTGAAATGAAAGGAAAAGTGGTTGCATTTACCACAGTGGTCCACAAGGCCAGAGTCAGCAATGAGATGTTGCTATTAGCTGTATAACTTAAGTATTTTCTTATATAACCAAAACAATCAAGAATGGGTGAGCAGAAAGTCAACAGTGGCTTAGAAAAATCACATCCTTTGCCTAGCTTTCAGAAACTGACCCTGTTCTCCAACCCAGATCTCATCAAAGGAGAAATCTCAAGAAAAATTTTAAAATATTTTGAATTAAATGAAAATGAAAACACAACTTATTATGATGTGTGGAATGCAGCAAAACAGTGCTTAGAAGGAAATTTATCGCATTGAATTGCATATATTAGAAAAGAAGGAAGATCTAAAATCAATAATCTAAGTTTCCAACATAGGAACTAAAAAAGAAGGGCAAATTAATTTTAAAATAAGCGGAAGAAAATAAATAAGAATTTGAGCAGACATAAATGAAATTTAAAACAAGAAATCAACAGAAAATTAATGAAATCAAAAGCTGGTTCTTTGAGAAGAGTCATGGATGTAGAAAACAAATTTATGGTTACTGGGGGGTGAGTGGAGGGAGGGATAAATGGGGAGATTGGGATTGACATATGTATACTACTATATGTAAAATAGATAACTAATAAGGACCTACTATATAGCACAGGGAACTCTACTCAGTACTCTGTAATGGCCTGTATGGGAAAAGAATCTAAAAAAGAGTAGATATACGTGTATTTATATCTGTTTCACTGTGCTGTACACCTGAAAATAACACAATATTGTAAATCAACTATACCCCAATAAATATTTTAAAAAAGAAAAGAAATTCTGACACATGGTACAACATGGATGATCCTTGAGGACATGACACCAGTGAAATAAGCCGGACACTAATTGAAAAATATCGTATGATTCCACTTACATGAAGTTCCTAGAATAATTAAATACATAGAGGCAGAAAGCAGAACTGAGGTTACTAAGGCCTGGGGATAGGCAATACTTATTGTTTAATGTGTACAGAGTTTCAGTTTGGGATGATGAAGAGAATTCTGGAGATGGAGAGGAGTAATGATTATACAACAATGTGAATATACTTAATTCCACTTACCTGTGCACTTAAAATTGTAAATCTTATGTATATTTTACCACAATTTTTAAAATGAGCAATTTAAGCATATAACTTAGAGACATAGAGGCAAATACTAAAAGAAATAGCATTAAGAGTTGGAAGTGTTTTCCTCTGAGGATGGGAAATAGTGGGGGAAGGGATGCTGTTTTTCAAACAAGCTTTGTAAAACAAACTTTATGTGCATGTAAAATTTTGATAATACTGTAATCAAAAATCATAAATTTGAAATAATTTTTAAAAAGCTAGCTCTTTGAAAAGGTCAGTCAAATCTAAGTACCTGTAGCCAGGCTAAGAAAAAAGAGAAGACACAAATTACTAATATAAAAAAAAAGTGAAAAAAGGCACAGCACAACAAATTTTATGGACATTAAAAGGATAATGAAAGAATACAATGAACAGCTCTATGCCCACTGATTTGATAACCTAGATGAAATGCACCAATTCCTAGAAAGAGACGATTTGAAAAAATTAACACAGGAAGATATATACAGTCTAAATAGGCCAATACCTATTAAAGAAATTAATCAAAACAGAAAGAACTAGGCACAGGAATTTATCGGTGAATTCTCCAAAAATATTTTTTCATTTTAGTCTCATTTTTATTTTTTAACATCTTTATTGGAGTATAATTGCTTTACAATGGTTTGTCAGTTTCTGCTGTATAGCAAAGTGAATCAGCTATACATATACATATATCCCCATTCCTCCTCCCTCTTGCGTCTTCCTCCTACCATCCCTATCCCACCCCTCTAGGTGAACACAAAGCACCGAGCTGATCTCCCTGTGCTATGCGGCCGCTTCCCCTCTAGCTATCTCTTTTACATTTGGTAGTGTATATTATGTCCATGCCACTCTCTCACTTTGTCGCAGCTTATCCTTCCCCCTCCCCGTGTCCTCAAGTCCATTGTATATGTCTGCATCTTTATTCTTGCCCTGCCCCTAGGTTCTTCAGAACCTTTTTTTTTTTTTTTTTTAGATTTCATATATATATGTGTTAGAATATGGTATTTGTTCTTCTTTTTCTGACTTACTTCACTCTGTATGACAATCTCTAGGTCCATCCACCTCACCACAGATAACTCAATTTCATTTCTTTATATGGCTGAGTAATATTCCATTGTATATATGTGCCACATCTTCTTTATCCATTCATCTGTCAATGGACACTTAGGTTGCTTCCATGTCCTGGCTATTGTAAATAGAGCTGCAATGAACATTGTGATACTTGACTCTTTTTGAATTTTGGTTTTCTCTGGGTATATGCCCAGTAGTGGGATTGTTGGGTCATATGGTAGTTCCATTTTTAGTTTTTAAAGGAACCTCCATATTGTTCTCTGTAGCAACTGTATCAATTTACACTCTGACCAACAGTACAAGAGGGTTCCCTTTTCTCCACACCCTCTCCAACATTTATTGTTTGTAGATTTTTTGATGATGGACATTCTGACAGGTGTGTCGTAATACCTCACTGTAGTTTTGATTTGCATTTCTCTAATGATTAGTGATGTTGAGCATCCTTTCTTGTGTTTGTTGGCAATCTATATCTTTGGAGAAATGTCAATTTAGGTCTTCTGCCTATATTTGGATTGGGTTGTTTGTTTTATTGATATTGAACTACATGAGCTGTTTGTATATTTTGGAGATTAATCCTTTGTCAGTTGCTTCATTTGCAAATATTTTCTCCCACTCTGAGGGTTGTCTTTTCATTTTGTTTATGGTTTCCTTTGCTGTGCAAAAGCATTTAAGTTTCATTAGGTCCCATTTGTTTATTTTTGTTTTTATTTCCATTTCCCTAGGAGGTGGGTGAAAAAGGCTCTTGCTGTGATTTATGTCATAGAGTGTTCTGCCTATGTTTCCTCTAAGAGTTTTATAGTGTCTGGCTTTACATTTATGCCTTTAATCCACTGTGAGTTTATTTTTGTGTATGGTGTCAGGGAGTGTTCTAATTTCATTCTTTTAAATGTAGCTGTCCAGTTTTCCAGCACCACTTATTGAAGAGGCTGTCTTTTCTCCATTGTATATTCTTGCCTCCTTTATCAAAAATAAGTTGACCATATGTGCGTGGGTTTATCTCTGGGCTTTCTATCCTGTTCCATTGATCTCTATATCTGTTTTTGTGCCAGTACCATACTGTCCTGATGATGGTAGCTTTGAAGTATAGTCTGAATTCAGGGAGCCTGATTCCTCCAGCTCCGTTTTTCTTTCTCAATATTGCTTTGGCTTTTCGGGGTCTTTTATGTTTCCATACAAATTGTGAAATTTTGTGTTTTAGTTCTCTGAAAAATGCCTTTGGTAGTTTGATAGGGGTTGCACCAATTCTGTAGATTGCTTTGGGTAGCATAGTCATTTTCACAATTTTATTCTTCCAATCCAAGAACATGGTATATCTCTCCATCTGTTTTTATCATCTTTAATTTCTTTCATCAGTAGCTTTCTGCATACAGGTCTTTTGTGTCCTTAGGTAGGTTTATTCCTAGGTATTTTATTCTCTTTGTTGTAATGTTAAATGGGACTGTTTCTTTAATTTCTCTTTCAGATTTCTCATCATTAGTGTATAGGAATGCACGAGATTTCTGTGCATTAATTTTGTACCCTGCTACTTTATACCAAATTCAATGATTAGCTCTAGTAGTTTTCTGGTAGCATCTTTATAATTCTCTATGTATAGTGTCATGTCATCTGCAAAAAGTGACAATTTACTTCTTCTTTCCCAATTTGGATTTCTTTTATTTCTTTTTCTTCTCTGATTGCTGTGGCTAAAACTTAAAAAACTATGTTGAATAATAGTGGTGAGAGTTGTCAAACTTGTCTTGTTCCTGATCTTAGTGGAAATGGTTTCAGTTTTTCACCATTGAGAATAACGTTCACTGTGGGTTTGTCATATATGGCCTTTATTATGTTGAGGTAAGTTCCCTCGATGCCTACTTATTGGAGGGTTTTTATCATAAATGCGTGTTGAATTTTGTCGAAAGTTTTTTCTGCATCTATTGAGATGATCATATGGTTTTTCTCCTTCAATTTGTTAATACAGTTTATCACATTGATTGATTTGTGTATATTGAAGAATCCTTGCATTAGTGGGATAAACCACACTTGATCATGGTGTATGATCCTTTTAACGTGCTGTTGGATTGTTTGCTAGTATTTTGTTGAGGATTTTTGCCTCTATGTTCATCAGTGATATTGGCCTGTAGTTTTCTTTTTTTGTGACATCTTTGTCTGGTTTTGGCATCAGGGTGATGGTCGCCTCTTAGAATGAGTTTGAGAGTGTTCCTCCCTCTGCTACACTTTGGAAGAGTTTGAGAAGGATAGGTGTTAGCTCTTCTCTAAATGTTTGATAGAATTCCCCTGTGAAACCATCTGGTCCCGGGCTTTGTTTGTTGGAAGATTTTTAATCACAGTTTCAATTTCAGTGTTTGTGATCTGTCTGTTTATATTTTCTATTTCTTCCTGGTTCAGTCTCAGAAGTTGTGCATTTCTAAGAATTTGTCCATTTCTTCCAGGTTGTCCATTTTATTGGCATATAGTTGCTTATAGTAATCTCTCATGATCCTTTGTATTCCTGCAGTGTCAGTTGTTACTTCTTTTTCATTTCTAATTCTATTGATTTGAGTCTTTTCCCTCTTTTCCTTGATGAGTCTGGATAATGGTTTATCAATTTTGTTTACCTTCTCAACGAACCAGCTTTTAGTTTTATTGATCTTTGCTATTGTTTCCTTCATTTCTTTTTCATTTATTTCTGATCTGATCTTTATGATTATTTTCCTTCTGCTAACTTTGGGGGTTTTTTGTTCTTCTTTCTCTAATTGCTTTAGGTGTAAGATTAGGTTATTTATTTGAGATGATTCTTGTTTCTTGAGGTAGGATTTTATTGCTATAAACTTCCCTCTTAGAAGTGCTTTTGCTGCATCCCATAGGTTTTGGGTCATGGTGTTTTCATTGTCATTTGCTTTTGTGAGCAACTGTAGACTTGGGGTTTGCTTTCTCCATCTAATTTGTTTCTGGTTTTATGTTTATGTTAGTTTAGATAATAAGCTCTAAATACTAAACTAAGATAAACATAAAACCAGAAACAAATTAGATGAAGAAAGCAAACCCCAAGTCTCCAGTTGCTCCCAAAGTCCACCGCCTCAATTTTGGGATGATTCATTGTCTTCTCAGGTATTCCACAGAGACAGGATACATCAGGTTGATTGTGGAGATTTAATCCACTGCTCCTGAGGCTTCTGGGAGAAATTTCCCTTTCTCTTTTTTGTTCGCACAGGTCCTGGGGTTCCACTTTGGATTTGGCCCCTGCCTCTGCATGTAGGTTGCCTGAGGGCATCTGTTCACCGCCCAGACAGGAGGGGGTTAAAAGAGCAGCTGGTTTATGGGCTCTGGCTCACTCAGGTTGCGGGGAGGGAGGGGTACGTAATGTGGGACGAGCCTGCGGCAGCAGAGACCATCATGACATTGCAACAGCCTGTGGTGCCATGTGTTCTCCTGGGAAACTTGTCCCTCGATCATGGTACCCTGGCAGTAGCGGGCTGCACAGGCTCTCGGGAGGGGGATGTGGATAGTGACCTGTGCTCGCACACAGGCTCCTTGGTGGCAGCAGCAGCAGCCTTAGAGTCTCATGCCCGTCTCTGGTGTCCACACTGATAGCCATGGCTGGCGCCCATCTCTGGAGCTTGTTTAGGTGGTGCTCTGAATCCCCTCTCCTCGCGTACTCCAAAACAATGGTCTCTTGCCTCTTAGGCAGATCCAGACTTTTCCCCAGACCCCTTCCTGGCTAGCTGTGGCGCACTAGCCCCCTTCAGGCTGTGTTCACACAGCCAACTCCAGTCCTCTCCCTGGGATCTGACCTCCGAAGCCTGAGCCTCAGCTCCCAGCCCCCACCCGCCCCGGCGGGTGAGCAGAAAAGCCTCTCAGGCTGGTGAGTGCTGGTCGGCACCGATCCTCTGTGTGGGAATCTCTCCACTTTGCCCTCCGCACCCCTGTTGCTGTGCTCTCCTCCGTGGCCCCGAAGTTTCCCCCCCCGCCACCCCCCATCTCTGCCAATGAAGGGGCTTCCTAGTGTGTGGAAACCTTTCCTCCTTCACAGCTCCCTCCCAGAGGTGCAGGTCCCGTCCCTATTCTTTTGTTTGTGTTTTTTCTTTTTTCTTTTCCCTACCCAGGTACGTGGGGAGTTTCTTGCCTTTTGGGAAGTCTGAGGTCTTTTGCCAGCGTTCAGTAGGTGTTCTGTAGGAGTTGTTCCACATGTAGGTGTATTTTTGATGTATTTGTGGAGAGGAAGGTGATCTCCACGTCTTACTCCTCCACCATCTTGAAGGTCCCCCCTCCAAAATTTTTAAGGAAGAAATTATAGCAATTCCGTACTATCTCTTTCATAGGATAGCAACAGAGGGAATACTTCTTAACTCATTCTATGAGGCCAGTATTACCCTAATACCAAAATGAGACAGAGATATTCCAAGAAAAGAAAACTACAGACCAATATTTCTTATGAACTAGATGTAAAAATCATCAACAAAATATTAGGAAATTGAATTCAGTAAAATATAAAAAGAATTATACTCCATGACCAAGTGAGATTTATCCCAAAATTGCAAGGCTGATTCAGTATTCAAGAATCAACTAACTGTAATCCATCACATCAGCAGACTAAAAAAGAAAAATCACTGGATTTATCAATAGAGGCAGAAAAATTATTTTAAAAAATCAATACCCATTTCTAATAAAAACTCTCAGTAAACTAGCACTGAGGGGAACTTCCTCATTTTGATAAAGAATATCTAGAAAGAACCTACTGCTAATATCATACTTAATTATGAGTAACTTGAAGGTTTTTTTTCCCTAAGATCAAGTATAAAACAAGGATGTTTCCTAATTTCTTTTCAGTATTGTATTTAAGTTCATCTAATGCAACATGAAAAGAAAGGGAAAGGAAAGGTGTGTCAATTGGGAAAGAAGAAGGAATACTATCTTTGTCCACAGATGACATGATTGTCCATGTAGAAAATTTGAAAAGATCAACAAAAAAACCCCTCCTGGAACAAATCCTGTTTTCCATAGCAGCAGCACCATTTGACATCCCCATGTACCATGCACAGATTTTTCCAAATCCTTGCCAACACGTGTTATTTTCTGGTTTCTTAGGAGTGGATGTCTTACTTACAGATAGAATTACCGTATGCTTCAGCAATTCCACCTCTAGGTATATACCCATAAAAATTGAAATCAGAGTCAGATTGGACATCCATGTTCATAGAAACAGTAGCCACAATAGCCAAAATGCAGAAACAATTCAAGTGTCCATCTGATGAATGGCTAAACAAAATGTGGTGGGTATATAATAAATTTTTTTTTTTTTTTGCCTTAAAAAGGAAGAAAATTCTGACACGTGCTACAACATGGATGAACCTTGAGGATATTATGCTAAGTGAAAGAAATCAGTCATAAAAAGACAAGTATAGTATGATTCCACTTATCTGAGGAACATGAGTAGTTAAATTCATAGGAACAGAAAGTAGAAGGATGGTTGCTAGAGACTATGGGCAGGGGAGAATAGGGAGTTGTTTAATGGGCATAGAGTTTCAGTTTTGGAAACTGAAAAACGTTCTGGAGATTGGATGTACAAGAATCAATGAGTATGAATGTACTTATGAACTGAACACTTAAAGATGGTTAAGATTGTAAATTTTATAAGTGCACTTTACCACAATTAAAAATAATTTAAAAAGTTAAAAAGAAAAAAATCTTCCCAATGATTCTTATGAAAATTCCTCTACAAAACTCATAGGAGCTGGATAAAGTTTTTCCTCTCAGTTTGATTTTTGTGACAAAATTGTTTGAAATTATCATTATATATATATATAGTTTTTTTCATTTTAACATCTTTATTGGAGTATAATTGTTTTACAATGGTATGTTAGTTTCAGCTTCACAACAAAATGAATCAGTTGTATATATACATACGTGCCCATATCTCTTCCCGCTTGTGTCTCACTCCCTCCCACCCTCCCTATCCCACCCCTCCAGGCGGTCACAAAGCACCGAGCTGATCTCCCTGTGCTATGCAGCTGCTTCCCACTAGCTGTCTGCCTTACGTTTGGTAGTGTATATATGTCCATGCCTCTCTCTCGCTTTGTCACCGTTTACCCTTCCCCCTCCCCATGGCCTCAAGTCCATTCTCTAGTGCGTCTGTGTCTTTATTCCTGTTTCACCCCTAGGTTTTTCGTGACATTTTTTTTCCTTAAATTCCATATATATGTGTTAGCATACAGTATTTGTCTCTCTCTTTCTGACTTACTTCACTCTGTATGACAGACTCTAGGTCTATCCACCTCATTACAAATAGCTCAATTTCGTTTCTTTTTATGGCTGACTAATATTCCATTGTATATATGTGCCACATCTTCTTTATCCATTCATCTGATGATGGACACTTAGGTTGTTTCCATCTCTGGGCTATTGTAAATAGAGCTGCAATGAACATTTTGGTACATGACTCTTTTTGAATGACGGTCTTCTCAAGGTATATGCCCAGTAGTGGGATTGCTGGGTCATATGGTAGTTCTATTTGTAGTTTTTTAAGGAAC
Source organism: Tursiops truncatus (assembly GCF_011762595.2). Classification (NCBI taxonomy): domain Eukaryota; kingdom Metazoa; phylum Chordata; class Mammalia; order Artiodactyla; family Delphinidae; genus Tursiops; species Tursiops truncatus. The sequence continues at coordinate 12,028,140 of NC_047034.1, read as the reverse complement.
CTCCATACTGTTCTCCACAGTGGCTGTATCAATTTACATTCCCACCAACAGTGTAAGAGGGTTCCCTTTTCTCCACACCCTCTCCAGCATTTATTGTTTCTAGATTTTTTGATGATGGCCATTCTGACTGGTGTGAGATGATATCTCATTGTAGTTTTGATTTGCATTTCTCTAATGATTAGTGATGTTGAGCATTCTTTCATGTGTTTGTTGGCAATCTGTATATCTTCTTTGGAGAAATGTCTATTTAGGTCTTCTGCCCATTTTTGGATTGGGTTGTTTGTTTTTTTGTTATTAAGCTGCATGAGCTGCTTCTGCTTATATCATTATAGAAAGTATTTCTACTAGTAAAAAAGGCCTTGGAAAATACATTTAGTATTACTTTATATTTGTTGGTCTACTCTATAAATCTTCCCTCATAATTATTTTTTATTTTGTCCTATAAGCAGAAAAAATTCTAATTCATTATTTATTGCTTAGATGAAGCATTAAAAACTTGTTGGACACTTGGAAAATTTGTTTTTAATTAAAAATATCATTTTCATCAAAAACACATTTCCCATATAGATGTATTGAGTTCTTTTCCTACTCATGTAACTACACAATCTGGCCCTTTCACCCAGGCAGGATGCTTTGGCTTTGTGCAGTCACAGGCTCTAAATTATCAGTTCATCTCCTAAGAGTTTATATAAGAGGATAACGGCAATGCATGCTAGAAAATGCATCCTGACTTAGACTGAAGTGATAAGTAATACACTGCAAGAATGAATCTTTGATACTGGCAGTACAGAAGACTGCAAAGCTTTGCTAGATTCACCAGTCTTGAAATATGTTTAGCTATGATGTGTATAGTGTAGCTGACAGTAGCTTTATTAAATTGTGTCCACAGCCAAAAAAAAAAAAAAGTAATGGCACTTATGTTATGTTATGGTTTCAATATTTGAGACATAGTGCCTCATCTGTGTCAGTATGTGGGTGAACGGTTTGTAAGATCATTAATGAAACTATACCTACCAGTACAATAAAATTCGACCTTGTCCTTTTCACTGTGAAAGTAAAATATTGTCAAAAAATGGCCCAGTAATGTTGATGTTTTCTCTTTTCTGCGTTTGTAGAATTATATTTGGTATAGGGAAAATAAAAGGCATTAAAACTTTTTCTACTCCTCTAATTTCTTAGGATTTCGATATTTAAATACCAATTTTAAACTGGATAATCCACTAACATAATTACCTTAAGTAAAAAGATATGAAATCAGTTAGCAGTTAGCCCTTCATTCTCTGATTTTTTTCCTCTGTGGAGAATTCCTTCTTTTCCTTTTTTGAATAGTTTTGGTTATGGTTATTGTACATCCAAAGATGTATTTATATATTCTTTTCTTTTTAGGGTGTAAGTAGACACTAGAATTCTTATTTTTCTTTTGGAAATGTTGAGCATGCTACACTAAATATTGCCTTTTTATTATCATGCCTGGCAATAGGGAAACACAAATGCTATCTAAGCTGTATCCTATGGCATCATGATTTTGGAGTATACATCCATCAGGGCATTATCCAATGCCAATGGCTGGAGCTATATCCTATGACTCTAAGAGTCTACATGAAGATGAAATAGTATAAATGCTTGTTAACAGTTAGCAAAAATCCCCTTCTAGGCTCCCCAGTCATCATCTCCTAGAAAACCCCATCACTGGTTATTAAGAAATATGGGCTTATGATGTTATGGAAGAGGCAAAAGCTATAAGGACTCAACAAAACAAATTTAATATAAAAAAGAGGCAGAAAAGATACAAATTTAAATTTTGTCAAACTTTAAGCATGCCTTGAAATTTCACATGATGCCAGCAATTGTGGGGCTATGGGACATTGCTTTGTTTTACTTGTTTGTTTGTTTTTAGTTCTTACAGTGTAGACTGCCATCTGTTCTTAATTCATTAACCTTAGAATCCATGGAAGTTACAGCTAAAGGGGAGTCATGGGCTAGGGGATGAGGAAGGGAAGATGTCCTAGAAACAGTAACTACTTAGCTCTTAGTTTAGCTTGGTTGTGCTCTTAACCCCAGACCTGACTGTGTCCCTACAAAGAAAATTCTTGTAAGCTGATTTTCCAAGCAGAGAAGAAACAAAGGCATGTATCCAAGCGATATTATATAATTTCTACAGTAGCACAAATATCAGTTCCTCTTTTATCATTTTGTTTTCTCCATTGGTATAACAATTTCATCTGTATCAAACTTTTTTTTTGCGGTACGCGGGCCTCTCACTGTTGTGGCCTGTTCCGTTGTGGAGCACAGGCTCCAGATGCGCAGGCTCAGCGGCCATGCCTCACGGGCCCAGCCGCTCCGCAGCAAGTGGGATCTTCCCGGACCGGGGCACGAACCCGTGTCCCCTGCATCGGCAGGCGGACTCTCAACCACTGCGCCACCAGAGAAGCCCCTTTCATTAACTTTTAATTGCTGCCTTTTTGACCTTTGGGTGAAAATTCGCCTCAAGTTAACAGTGTTTGGAGTCACTTCAAATTACTCAAAAATCTTTCTGAACAAGTACTGATGTTGCCAAACTGCCTACTTTCAAGGTCAGTGGATTTCCATTTGAAAGGCTCTAGTGGTCACTAAAAATTGCCTTGTGACAGGAGCCATATGTGTTGGCTGTCTAGAAGCAAAGATGGAGAATGCTTGGCTATTTCTGTAATCCTTTGGCTCCTAATGGTACTCAGAACCTCACATCCTCATAACCTTGGACTCTTGAGGGACTGAGCTCCTGGCTTTTGACATGATGAATTATATATTTCAAGGTCGCAAATTGCTCAATGAGTTACTTCAAGGAGATACATTTTTTAGAAAGTTTGTATTCACATGGTAGATTAATGTGTCTACCTTGAAATGTTGATAAAAATATTTTTAATGGTGTATATTGTTGAAATGTATATGTCAAGAAAACAAAAAAAAATTAAATAATTAAACAAAAGCAATATAAAAAAATCCAAAATATTTAAAGTTTATAAAGTGGAATTGATTTAAGGTCACAGTATTCATGAGATTCATAAAGGATTTGGTTTACCTTCCAGAAGAAAAATGATCTTCTTTTCCATTATTTATTAAAACCTCCATGTTCCTAGTTTGTATGTACATGTGTGTGTATCTGTTTATGTAAAATTTGTAATATAAAATGTACAGTTTTATGTTGTTTTGGGTTCCTTTCTTTGAATCATGAGCATATAGTTTAATCCTTATAGAAAAGGATGGGTTAAACTTAATTTTGTAACACCTTTTGTTTACTATCAAGAGCTATATTAAAATATTAATCTTATAAAAGTATTCCTGCACTCAAACATTTAATTTTCCTCCTCTGAATAGTACTTTTGTTAGTTGTGTTCACATATATATTGTCTTTATACTCTTAGCAACCCTTGAATTTTGAATTATTAATCATCATAGCAGATATATGAAAACTGAGGTTTAGGAAACTGAAGTAATTTGCCCAAGGGCATACAAGTAGTAAGTGGCAGTGTTTTCTAATTCCAAGCTTCATGACTATTCTCATTCTCATCATTCCATGAATTAGATTGGCATATGTTTTTTAATCTATGGATATAATTAAAGGCTAAAAATCTCTTGACTACTAAGTCAAGGACAAGAAAATGTTTATATAAAAATCGATGGATAGGTCTGAATGGTAGAATTATCTCCATATTTCATTTTGTTAATTAAAGAAAAATATAGGACAATGAATTTGACCACTCAATGGTGCTAATTCCAACTTAGCTTTAATATTTGGAAGCTGATGGGACACTTGTGACTTTTTGGCTGATGTAATTATAACTGATGGTACATTTGTTCTCACTGATTGACATGTTTTATGCTTGACAGTTGAACAATTTAAGGACAAAGTCAATCATTGATTAGCTGTCATCTCATCTCCTTGTCCCATGAAAGACTGAATTATGTTTGCATTTCAAATGAGTTAATGTTGGCCAAAGGTATCACATAATAAAAGGGCTTTTAACTAATATACTAAATGAAAAAGCATTAATAATTAATTATTTTGATCCATTAATAATGAGAAGAAAAATTTTAATGGAATCATTACAAGTGAACAAGCAAATTCAAGAAGACAAATAATTAATATATTTGGGTACACAGAAATTCAATGATATCCTGGTAAATTACATTATGAGTTTTGTCAAATTCCAGCACAGATGACTGACAAAGAGAAATAAAGAATTTCCCATAGATTTCATACTCAATTAAGAGATAAATTCTATATTTGCAAATGAAAAATACATTTTGCATCTTATAAGAATAAGATTAGAAAATAAATGTAGGCTGTAATATATAATACATAAATTGGCATGAATTTGCATATGGTATTCATGAAATTGTTTTTTGATCCAAAGGCATAAATTGTCATTGTCAATATTTTAAATAGTGACATGCTTTCATTAACTAATGTATTATGATGAAACAATTTATTTTTTTCAAATGTCATTGACTTTTCAAAAATGATTTTTTCTGGGTTATGTTTCATTTAGTTTTTCAAGTAGACACTCTAAAATTATTTTCTAAAAATAAACAAATACCTATGTGTTGCATACCAGAATTCTCATTAAGTTAAACTGAGAAAATCCCATTAAACATGATTTAGGTCACTTTTGTTACAATGGCCTGTTTTTATGCGTTCTTCTTTAAGAATGAACACCCAATCTTTATTTGTATGTTCCATGATATCTTAAGCTGGGTTCACCAAAATCTGACCCAGGAATGTGAATTCAAGTACAAGTCAATAATGAGAGTAGTAAGACTGTGTGAGAGCAGGATGGGGCAGAATCCAAACAAGGATGCAAATTCAGGCAAAGTTCCATCTACAACCTGATGTCATGAGAAGCTCTGGGGCACACATTCTATCTCAAAATTTGGCCTATCTGGAGAGAAGACAGCTGGGTTTTAGAGCTCACCAGTGTTGGGTTTGAGTAAATACAGTGAAGTATAAACATCCAGTCTAGTTCATCTCTCTGTTCATGTAAGCAACACAATTGCAATAGCCTAGAGGCAGTCTTCAGAAAGATGCTGTGGATACTAGATGAAAAACAGAGCAAAGATGGAGGATTATTGCACAGAAGCTATAGGAGAGATCTGAGGGCACTGGGTGGAGCACCAATAGGGTGCACCACGCATGATATTGCCCAAATTTAAGACTGATGCATATTCTTTGCCATATATCCTAATACCAAAATGCAGTTCTGTCAGTAATTATGAAAATGTAATTAGCTTTCTGCAACTCAGTCACTGGTGTTATCTATTAGAAGGCACATGGACAAACTTTAGAACTTTCATTTTGTTATTATGAGATGACTGTATCAGTTCACTTTCCATCAGAGATGTTAAATAAAACAACTGGTCAATAATACCTGATAGATACATAGATAGACACATACATACATACATACATTACATTCATACTTGTATATCTATATTAATCTTGAGGTATACAGATTTATTATAAGGATTGGATTTTATGCAATTGTGGGAAATAATTGATCAGTTTATAAAAAACTATTACTTTGCATTTGATGTTGGCCCTGAATCAGCAGGTAGATGGTGAGATAGTGGGGGAAGAAAAGATTGGTAAGGGCTAAAAAATAGAAACCCATGGGAATGATCTGGACTAATTTTGATCACTCACTGCCTCTAAGTCTTCAACTTTAAAGATGTGTGGCCAACAGGAGGACAATTTGTCAGGAAACTAAGCATGCATTGGTCACTGGAGTGGAAGAAGATAGTGGAAAACTTCCAGTAGGAGCTGGAGGTGCAGTAGGTATGGCTGTTGCCCATGCCAGCAAGAAAAGCCAGAAGATTAAGGGAAAACAACCTTGAGCTGCTGTAGCACATGATCTGGCACTGAACTTCCTGGTGTAAAAAGAATATTTCTGATGCTTCAGTGCCACAATTTACATATGGCATAAGTCATCTCTGTGACCACAGCTAACACAAGGATAGAATTTTAAGGAATTTAAATCTATCCATCATAGCTAAATTATCACAGTGCAAATCCATGACTATTCTAAGATATGCCAGTCTGAGCTTTAGAAAAGTAATAATTTGCCATAGAATCTCATATATTTTGAATACACTTTCTCACATTCTGATTAAAGAGAAATATCTTATGCAATTTAATTTTGAGATTATTTATTCAAAACATGGATACACATTAACTAGCACAGTAAAACAAAAGTAGGCATGGCTGAAGGTCAAGGACAGGTGTGGCCCAGAGATATGACAATGCAATATTGGAAGTCACGTTTGCAAAGACATTGTCTCCCTTTATGTTTGAGCAATTAATTCACACGTTATTCCTCTGTTCTTACTTATAAATATTTTCTGTGGCTTTGTTGTTTGTGATGTAGGTATGCATGTGCTTTTATGACCTTTTCTCATAGAACTCACACCTATAAGCTCAAGGCCTGTGAGAACACTGCGGGGAGGCACCCTTGAGAATGGAGAGTTTGAGGATTAATGAGGAAAAGTTAAGTTTACAAAGCAGAAATACTAGTGCTTTTGACATCAGAAATATGTTAACTAATATTCCCAATAATCAATGAACAAAGTCGCCTTCAGTGATGTGTAGTGCTCACATGTGGCCATTTTATCATAGATCATAAATATTTCCAGTCCTTTGTAGAGCTAGAAAAAACTCCTTGGAAATGTAAAGCCTCTGATAATTTGCTTTATTTTATTATAGTTAATTTAGCAATATTTCCACAGTAGGTGAACATTTGTGTGTGTGTGTGTGTTTTTGTGTGTGCGTGCTTAAACATTTGTGCTTCAATAATGTGCTTATTAGTTGCCATGATGCTTTCAGATGAAAAATGAGAATGGAAATTAGTTATATGATTTATTTTAGCAAATGAAAATTAATAAACTAAGGGAAATATATGTAAGTTTAGATTTTTTTATATGTGACATTATGATACCACAGATATTATTACCAAACTTTCAAAAAGTGCATTTAAGACTTTAAAAATTAGAAATAAAACAAAACTGGACTTGATTTTCTACTGCATTTATACATACAAAGAACATTATGATAAAACAAAAATTTTGCTAAATGCCACATGTTTTCAAGGAAAGCAAGAAAACTTTTTTTAATCTTAGTTACCTAGCATCACATAGATATTCAAAACTGCTTTTTGAAACTTCTGAAACAGGAAATCTCTAAGGCCTCAGGATTTCTTTTTAACTAGTACGTTGATTCCATTAGAAGGGTTTCATATTTCTGCCAGTATTCAAGCAGACATGAATTTCAAGATACACTGAAACGAGCTCTTAGCAGATAATTAAAATATTCATTAAAAAAATTGTAAACATACAAAACTTAAGGTATGTATCTATTTTACATAATTAAAACATGAGTAATTATTTTTTCAAAAATCTGATGCGATGTGTAAAATGCTATCTGAATTGTCTGTCAGACCTTGTGAGTTTTTTGATGTAGCTTATTTAACAGGAAACAATATGTCACTCAGACGCATTGTGTAGCTAAATCGTACCTGGAAGATCTGAGTCAATTATAAATATTGAATAGAGATAGTGTGCTTTTATAAATACTTACATATATAATTACAAAAAATATACAATATTCTTAAGGGTTTAAAAGAGTTCTTAGTTTAGAGGAACTTGGTTTAGAGATGCTTGATATAATATATAACATGATATAAACATTTTCAAAGTCTTTATCCTGTAAATTTAAATAAACAGAGCGGTGGTGGCTCTTCAATGTGGGTTAATGGGATACAGAAGGAAATACATACGTATACATTTTCAAATGGGTAAATGTGAGATGGAGCATTTCCCATAAATTAAAACAAAATTAATCACATCCCTCAATATTTTAAAACCTAATGTATTTTGCTACAATATTATGTACTCTGTATCCTTTTTATATTTGCAATATCAATACATCTCAAAATACAACACTAAGTTATCACCATTATTTGTGACCTGGTCAAAGCCTAATGGCCTATGTATGAGCTAATCCATTAAGTCACTGTGACTCAGATTTTTCTGCTGTGAAATAAGCAGATTGGTCCCGACGAGGCCTACTGTCCATAACCTATGCCACGTTTTACACAGCAGTTTCTAGAATGAGAAACAGGTTCTTGGTGATTCTGAAATATGTTGAATTTGGCAAGTAATTCAAACTCTATGAGACTTGATTCATGATCCCTGAAATGGGAATAATAAAGGAGGTAATGAAATAGCAAAGACACATTGAATTTATCTTAATGAATTATCATTTAGTCCTCACAGAAACCTTAAAATGGAAATATGGTTAGCATAATTTTGACACTGAGATGTGAAAGGAGTATCTAATTTCCAAATTATTAAAAGTCTTAGTAATACACTAAACTTTTCCCTGGCTCAAAAAAATTCTTTCACTAAAACACAAGATCCCTTACTTACATAACAGGGTGAAATCAAGTGAAAGCATTTTAAAACTGTAATTCACTATTCAAATATTAAAAAGATGACTTATTAGTAGAAGAGTTGAATCCACAATACTAGATCTGTATCTAATGATGCAATATTTTCAGCTTACAGTTTTCTGAAAATAGCATCAGGATTCATAAATAATTAAAAGATATTTATCAAGGTCTGCTGGGTCAACAACATATTCTGTATATTAAAGTAATACACTACGACCCAGCAACCCTACTACTGGGTATATACCCTGAGAAAGCCATAATTCAAAAAGAGTCATGTACCACAATGTTCATTGAAGCTCTGTTTACAATAGCCAGGACATGGAAGCAACCTAAGTGTCCATCGACAGATGAATAGATAAAGAAGATGTGGCACATATATACAATGGAATATTACTCAGCCATAAAAGGAAATAAAATTGAGTTATTTATAGTGAGGTGGATGGACCTAGAGTCTGTCATACAGAGTGAAGTTAAGTCAGAAAGAGAAAAATAAATACCATATGCTAACATATATATGGAATCTATAAAAAAAAAAGTTCTGAAGAACCTAGGGGCAGGACAGGAATAAGGACGCAGACATAGGGAATGGACTTGAGGACACGGGGAGGGGGAAGGGTAAGCTGGGATGAAGTGAGAGAGTGGCATGGACATATATACACTATCAAATGTAAAATCGATAGCTAGTGGGAAGCAGCCACATAGCACAGGGAGATCAGCTCAGTGCTTTGTGACCACCTAGAGGGGTGGGATAGGGAGGGTGGGAGGGAGACGCAAGAGCGAGGGGATATGGGGATATATGTATATGTATGGCTGATTCACTTTGTTATAAAGCAGAAACTAACACACCATTGTAAAGCAATTATACTCCAATAAAGATGTTAAAATAAATTAATTTAAAAAAGAACAACAAAAAATAATATACCACATGCTAGTTTCGAAACATCTATTTATAAAGTTCCTTTAAGATTATACTTCACAAGTAAATTATAAGTCAAAAATAAGATCATATAAGCACTTCTGTAAGAGTTCCAAGTGCTTCAAAAAGGAATTATACTTTGGGAATTTTTAACTGTCTTCACATGATATGCTTTGTACATGTCACATGCTGTTAGAGATGCGCCAGTGAATAAAATGATCAAGTAATATAAATGAAAAATATCAGCCTCAAATCAGCAAGTAGTAACCAATCTGGAATACCAGATGGAGAATTAACTACAATTCAATTATCTATATTAAAATGATTCCTAGGTGCAATCGAAAAAGATACAACATAAAAAAAGAGAAATTGACCATATGTAGCTGGTAAAAAAATGATTTATCAATGCAAAATGAATGATTGTTGTACATAAGGCATTTGTTTTGTCATGGGAGATATTTATGAGTGTGATTCTAATTGCATTGTATTGCTGTTGTGAAAAAGACCTTTATTGTCCTGGTATATTTGTGATTTGTTCTTTCCTAATTTGAACAGTTAGACAAAGAGAAGACATTTTTATATAAAACAAATTTTGTTTCCTTCCCTATTCCGTTTGAATTTTGCAGCGATTTAATGAGGTTAGAAGTTGAATTCACAGAAAAAGTAAATATAAACTATATAAATATGACAGGGAGTATTTGTAATCACAGTAATCAGAAAATTCAGGTTGAAGAAGCAATGAACTACTTTCATTTCCTATCAGATACATAAGGATTAATTGAATTGATAGAGTCCAATCTTGGTGTGGGTATAGGCAAACAGGGACTGGTACTATTATATAAAATTAATGGAAGTATGAATTTAACAGCATATCTAAGGACAATTTGGATGTAATGATTGTATTTTAGCATGTTCATTTATTTTGGATCAGCATTTCCAGTTCTGGGAAGCTATCTTTCAGAAGTATGCATAATTACCCATGGTGATATAGTACAGAGGTATTCATTGTAACATTATTTATAGTGGGTAAAGATTAGAAAACTCTGGGCTCTTTCTTAGTAATGGTGAAGATTTTAAAATAAAAACTAACAGAAAATAACAGTTGAAAAGGGAAAAGAAATATATGTATATAATAAAGACATTAGTAAAGCCACTGTGACCTAAAATTTGTAATAATTCTCACCTCCAAAATGTGTTGAGGATACTTAATAGTTTCATTGTGAATTCATTAAGTAATCTGTATAATTATGAATGTATCACATACTCATATAGAAATGAAAGGACAGGAACTATATAAACAAAATATAACTGATTCAGTGTTCTGATTTTCAATGTACATTTTTATGTAGGTAATTGAGTTGAAGATTATGTGCATGTATTTTTTAGTGTATTTTAAAAAATAATTTTTAGATAAATTTATTTATTTTATTAATTTTTATTTTTGACTGTGTTGGGTCTTTGTTGCTGCACGCGGGCTTTCTCTAGTTGTGGTGAGCGGGGTCTACTCTTCGTTGTGGTGTGTGGGCTTTTCAATGAGGTGGCCTCGCTTGCTGTGGAGCCCAGGCTCTAGCTGCAGGGGTTCAGTTTTTGTGACACATGTGTAGTTGTAGCTCACAGGCTCAGTAGTTGTGGCACACGGGCTTAGTTGCTCCGTGGCATGTGGGATATTCCCAGACCACCGCTCGAACCCATGTCCCCAGGATTGGCAGGCAGATTCTTAACCATGGCACCACCAGGGAAGCACTAGTGCATTTTAAATTTTTTTCATTTTTTAAAAATAGATCTTTATTGGAGTATAATTGTTACCCAATACTGTGTTACTTTCCGTTGTACACCAAAGTGAATCAGCCATATGCATACATACATCCCCATATCCCTTCCTTCTTGAGCCTCCCTCCCATCCTCCCTATCCCACCCCTCTAGGTCATTGCAAAGCACCGAGCTGATCTCCCTGTGCAAAGCTGTTGCTTCCCACTAGCTAACTGTTTTACATTCAGTAGTACATATATGTCGATGCTACTCTTACTTAGCCACAGCTTCCCCTTCCCACACCATGTCCTCAAATCCATTCTCTATGTCTACATCTTTATTCTTGCCCTGCACCTAGGTTCATCAGTGCCATTTTTTTTTTAGATTCAATATATATGTGTTAGCACATGGTATTTCTTTTTCTCTTTCTGACTTACTTCACTCTTCATGACAGACTCTAAGTCCATCCACCTCACTACAAATAACTCAATTTCGTTTCGTTTTTATGGCTGAATAATATTCCATTGTGTATATGTGCCACATCTTCTTTATCCATTCATCTGTTGATGGACACTTAGGTTGCTTCCATGTCCTGCTTTTTGTAAATAGAGCTTCAATGAACATTGTGGTACATGACTCTTTTTGAATAATGGTTTTCTCAGGTTACATGCCCAGTGGTGGGATTGCTGGGTCATATGGTAGTTCTATGTTTTGTATTTTAAGGAACCTCCATACTGTTCTCCATAGTAGCTGTATCAATTTACATTCCCACCAACAGTGCAGGAGGGTTCCCTTTCACCACACCTTTTTCCAGCATTTATTGTTTCTAGATTTTTTGATAATGGCCATTCTGACCAGTGTGAGGTGACACGTCAGTGTAGTTTTGATTTGTATTGCTCTAATACTTAGTGATGTTGACATCTTTTCATGTGCCTCTTAGCCATCTGTATGTCTTCCTTGGTGAAATGTCTATTTAGGTCTTCTGCCCATTTTTGGATTGGGTTGTTTGTTTTTTTGATATTGAGCTGCATGAGGTGCTAGTATATTTTGGAGATTAATCCTTTGTTGAATCATTTGCAAATATTTTCTCCCATTCTGAGGGTTTTCTTTTTGTCTTTATGGTTTCAGTTGCTGTGAAAAAGGTTTTAATTCTCATTTGTTTATTTTTGTTTTTATTTTCATTACTCTAGCAGTTAGGCCAAAAAAGGTCTTGCTGTGGTTTATGTCAAAAAGTGTGTTTCCTATGTTTTCCTTTAAAAGTTTTACAGTGTCTGGCCTTACATTTAAGTCTTTAATCCATTGGGAGTTTAATTTTTGTATGGTGTTAGATAGTGTTCTAATTTCATTTTTTTACATGTGCTGTCCAGTTTTCCCAGCACCATTTATTGAAGAGCCTGTCTTTTCTCCATTGTATGTTCTTGCCTACTTTGTCATAAATTAGGTGACTATATGTGCGTGGGTTTATCTCTGGGCATTCTATCCTGTACCATTGATTTATATTTCTTTTTTTGTGCCAGTACCATGCTGTCTTGATTACTGTAGCTTTGTGGTAGAGTTTGATGTCAGGGAGCCTGATTCCTCCAACTCTGTTTTTCTTTTTAATATTGCTTTGGCTATTCAAGGGTTTTGTGTTTCCATATGAATTGAAATTTTTTTTGTTTTAATTCTGTGAAGAATGTCATTGGTAGTTTGATAGGGATTGTATTGAACCTGTAGATTGCTTTGGGTAGTATAGTCATTTTCACAATATTCATTCTTCCAGTCCAAGAACGTGGTATATTTCTCTATCTGTTTATGTCGTCTTTGATTTCTTTCACTAGTGTTTTACAATTTTCTGACTATAAGTCTTTTGTCTCCTTAGGCAGGTTTATTCCTAGGTATTTTATTCTTTTTGTTGTGATGGTAAATGGGATTGCTTCCTTAATTTCCCTTTCTGATTTTTCATTGTTGGTGTATAGGAATGCCAGAGATTGTTGTGCATTTATTTTGTATCCTGCAACCTTACCAAATTCATTGATTAGTTCTAGTAGTTTTCTGATGGTACCTTTAGGATTTTCTATGTGTAGTATCATGTCACCAGCCAACAGTGACAGTTTTACTACTTCTTTTCCAATTTGTATTCCTTTTATTTCTTTTTCTTCTCTGATTGCTGTGGCTAGGACTTCTAAAACTATGTTGAATAATTCTTACGAAAGTGGACATCCTTGTTTTGTTCCTGATCTTAGTGGAAATGCTTTCAGTTTTTCACCATTGAGTATGATGTTTGCTGTGGGTTTGTCATATATGGCCTTTTTTATGTTGAGGTAGCTTCCCTCTATACCCATTGTCTGAGGGTTTTTCTCATAAATGGTTGTTGAATTTTGTCAAAAGCTTTTTCTGCATCTATTGAGATGATCATATGGTTTTTATTGTTTACTTTGTTAATATGTTGTATCACATTGATTGATTTGCATATATTGAAGAATCCTTGCAGCCCTGGGACAAATACCACTTGATCACGGTGTATGGTCCTTTTAACGTGCTGTTGGATCCTGTTTGCTAGTATTTTGTTCAGGATTTCTGCGTCTATGTTCATCAGTGATATTGGTCTATAATTTTCTTTTTTTGTGGTTCCTTTTTCTGCTTTTCATATCAGGGTGATGGTGGCTTCGTAGAATGAATTTGGGAGTGTTCTTCCCTCTGCACTTTTTTGGAAGAGTTTGAGAAGAATTGGTGTTAGCTCTTCTCTAAATGTTTGAAAGAATTCAACTCTGAAGCTCTTTGGTCCTGGACTTTTGTTTGTTGGAAGATTTTTAATTGTGGTTTCAATTACATTACTTGTGATAGGTCAGTTTATATTTTCTAATTCTTCCTGGTTCAGGCTTGGAAAAGTGTACCTTTCCAAGAATTTGTCCATTTCTTCATGGTTGTCCATTTTATTGGCATATAGTTGTTTGTAATAGTCTCTTATAATCCTTTGTATTTCTGCAGTGTCAGTTGTGATTTCTCCTTTTTCATTTCTAATTTTATTGATTTGTGTTCTCTCCCTTTTTTTCTTGATGAGTCTGGCTGAGGGTTTATCAATTTTGTATATCTTCTCAAAGACCACCTTTTAGTTTTATTGATCTTTGCTAGTGTTTTCTTCATTTCTATTTCATTTATTTCTGCTCTGATCTTTATGATTTCTTTCCTTCTACTGACTTCAGGTTTTCTTTGTTCTTTCTCTAGTTGCTTTAAGTGTAGTGTTAGATTGTTTATTTGAGACCTTTCTTGTTTCTTGAGGTGAGATTGAATTGCTATAAACTTCCCTCTTAGAACTGCTTTTGCTACGTCCTATAGGTTTTGGGTCGCTGTCATTTGTTTCTATGTATTGTTTTATTTCTTCTTTGATTTCTTCAGTGATCTCTTGGTTATTTAGTAGTGCACTGTTTAGCCTCCATATATTTGTATTTTTTACAGTTTTTTTTCATGTAATTGATTTGCAGTCTCACAGTTTTGTGGTCAGAAAAGATGTTTGATATGATTTCAATTTTCTTAAATTTTCCATGGCTTGATTTGTGACCCAAGATGTGATCTATCCTGGAGAATGTTCCATGTGCACTTAAGAAGAAAGTGTATTCTGCCACTTTCAGGTGGAATTTCTATAAATATCAATTAAATCTATCTCGTCTGTTGTGTCATTTAAAGCTTGTGTTTCCTTATTTATTTTCATTTTGGATGATCTGTCCATTGGTGTAAGTGGGGTGTTAAAGTCCCCTACTATTATTGTGTTATTGTCAGTTTCCCCTTTCATGGTTGTTAGCATTTGCCTTATGTATTAAGGAGGTTCTCCTATGTTGGGTTAATAAACATTTATAATTGTTGTATCTTCTTCTTGGATTGATCCTTTGATCATTATGTAGTGTCCCTCCTTATTGCTTGTAACAGTCTTTATTTTAAAGTCTATTTTATGTGATACGTGTCTTGCTACTCCAGCTTTCTTTTGATTTCCATTTGCATGGAATATCTTTTTCCATCCCTTCACTTTCAGTCTGTATGAGTCCCTAGGCCTGAAGTGGGTCTCTTGTAGTCAGCATATATATGGGTCTTGTTGTTCTATCCATTCAGCCAGTCTGTGTCTTTTGGTTGGGGCATTTAATCCATTTACATTTAAGATTGTTACCAATATGTATGTTCCTATTACCATTTTCTTAATTGTTTTGAGTTTTGGTTTTGTGGGTCTTTTTGTTCTCTTGTGTTTACTTCCTAGAGAAGTTTCTTCAGCATTTGTTGTAAAGTTGGTTTGGTGGTGGTGAATTCTCTTAGCTTTTGCTTGTCTGAAAAACTTTTGATATCTCCATTGAATATGAATGAGATCCTTGCTGTGTAGAGTAATGTTGGTTGTAGGTTTTTCTCTTTCATCACTTTAAGCGTATCCTGACACTCCCTTCTGGCCTGCAGAGTTTCTGCTGAAAAATTAGCTGGTAACCATATGGGGATTCCTTTGTATGTTATTTTTTGTTTTTCCCTTGCTGCTTTTAATATATTTTCTTTGTATTTAATTTGTGTTAGTTTGATTAATATGTGTCTTGGTGTGTTTTTCCTAGGGTTTATCCTGTATGGGTCTCTCTGTGCTTCCTGGACTTGCGTGACTATTTCCTTTCCTATGTTATGGAAGTTTTCCACTATAATCTCTTCAAATATTTTCTCAGACCATTTCTTTTTCTCTTCTTCTTCTGGGATCCCTATAATTTGTATTTTGGTGCATTTAGTGTTGTCCCAGAGGTCTCTGAGATTGTCTTCAATTCTTTTCATTCTCTTTTCTTTATTCTGATCCTTGGCAGTTATTTCCAACATTTTGCCTTCCAGCTCACATATTCATTCTTCTGCCTCAGTTATTCTGTTATTGATTTCTTCTAGTGTATTTTTCATTTCAGTTATTGTGTTGTTCATCTCTGTTTGTTTGTTCTTTAGTTCTAGATTTTTGTTAAATATTTCTTATATTTTCTCAATCCATACCTCCATTCTATTTGCGAGATTCTGGATCATCTTTACTATCATTACTATGAATTCTTTTTCAGGTAGATTGCTTATTTCCTCTTCATTTATTTGGTCTTATAGGTTTTTACCTTGCTCCTTCATCTGTGACATATTCTTTTGCCATCTAATTTTTTTTGTTTTTAATGGGTGGGATTGTATTCCTGTCTTACTGGTTGTTTGCCCTGAGGCTTCCAACTTTGGAGTTTGTAGGTTCTTGGGTAGAGTTGGGTCTTGGTGCAGATATGAGGTACTCCGTGAGACCTCACTCCAGTGAATATTCCCTAGGGTCTAAGGTTCTCTGTTAGTCCCATTTTACGGACTCAGAGCTCCCACCACAGGAGCTTTGGTCCAACCTCTGGCTCATGAACCAAGATCCCACAAGCCCTGTGTGATGGCAAATAAAAAGAGAGAATAATAACAAAGTAATAAATAAATTAGACTAGGAAACTAACAGATATGTTAGAAAGAATATGAAAATATTTCTATAATAGTAGAAAAAGGAGTGGAGGGAAAGAAAAATAATGAAAAAAAGGGGAAAATTCCTCAGCTGTAGAGTGTGGGGCCTAAGCATGGATGAGGTTTTGGCAGTGGGTGGGCCGTATGCTTAGGATCCACAGGGCTGGAAAAGGCCCTGGGGGCTGTGCGGGGTGGGGCTTAGGTTCAATGGAACAGAATGTCTCAGAGGGTGTGGGTCCTCACCTGGGAACCCAGCCAGAACCCCGGGCCCAATTGGGCAGGGCAAACGCTCTCTGCTTCTCTCCTGCTCCTCCTGAAGGCCCCTCCCACATGCCTCTCCTGATCTTCCTGGCCTCAGGAGCACTGATCCTGTCTGGCCTCCACTTTTCCTCCTCCCTCCCTCACCCCACATCCTACTGGCTCACTTGGGGGTTCCTCCTGTCTCCTTGTGCATCAGGTTCCCCCACCAGCGGCTGGCAGGAACCCCATTTGTGGGAAGAAGCTAACAGCATCTTCCCACACTGACC
Organism: Tursiops truncatus; assembly: GCF_011762595.2. NCBI lineage: Eukaryota > Metazoa > Chordata > Mammalia > Artiodactyla > Delphinidae > Tursiops > Tursiops truncatus. The sequence continues at coordinate 12,011,014 of NC_047034.1, read as the reverse complement.
TCTTGACTCTGCCCCGTGCATGCATGCATTTTTAAAAATAATTAATTAAGTTTTGGCTGCGTTGGGTCTTCATTGCTGCACGCAGGCTTTCTCTAGTTGTGGCAAGCAAGGGCTACTCTTTGTTGCGGTGGCTTCTCTTGTTGTGGAGCACAGGCTCTAGGCATGCAGACTTAAGAAGTTGTGGCACATGGGCTTAGTTGCTCTGCAACATGTGGGATCTTCCCAGACCAGGGCTCAAACCCACGTCCCCTGCGTTGGCAGGTGGATTCTTAACCACTGCGCCACCAGGGAAGCTCCACCATGCGTACATTTTTAAACATGAATCAAGTCACATGTGTAAATTAATAAATTTACCTGGACACTCTTCTTTTAAATTATTTTATTTGCATTTTCCACTTCAATTAACACAATGTAAAATACTATTTTTAATAGGTGCATACAAACAGGATTTGAATACACACCTATCGTTGGATATTTTGTGTTTCTAATGTAAAGATATAGGGTTAACTTTGTGATGACAGTGTACAAATATGCTATATTTATATATCTCTGTCCGTGTTTCAGGTTTTCTCATCTTGGAATCTTGGAATAATAATTGAAGCATCAAAGTATATGAACACATTTTAATGTTCTTAAAGAGTATCACCAATGTGTTTCCTAAGAGGATTGCAACCATTTGCAATATTTGCAATGTAGTGTATGGTGGTGGCTGCCTCTATTGAGATTTGTTTTTGTGTGTTTTTCTTTTTCTGTTATTTTGATGTGTTTAGACTAGTGCCTATTTAAGTTTACATTTATGACTACTGGTGGGAATATGTCAAACTTCAGATGTATGCAGGCTATCTTTATAAATTTATTTATGGATTTGTTTCTTCATTCCTTCATTCATTCATTCATTTTGCTGGTAGTGAATCCCTGCCTTTTTTGCCCATTTCTCAGGAACTGGGTATTTGTAAGTGAATTTATATTTAATCACATAATGTTAAATAAAAGAAAAACAAACATGTAACCAGTGGGGTAAAAATTTGGATAGTTTAAAAGAAACAATATTTTGATTGACTTATCATCATAATTGGAGATTTTGTTTACTTTAGCTAAATGAACGTAATTGCATGTAGTTCTGGGTATGCATTTATTTCTCCAAAGAAACTAAAATGAGTAATCCTAAGGACCAACCTTTGTGCACGGCATGAATGATACAATAGTGAACAAATAAGCAAATATCCTTACTCTCATGAATCTTACATTGTAGCATGAGGGGACAGAACATAGACAAACACATAGTTAAAATATATAAAGTTTTAGATAGCAAAATGGGTTATGGAGAAAAATAAGACAAGGTATGGGGGGGCTTCCCTGGTGGCGCAGTGGTTGAGAGTCCGCCTGCCGATGCAGGGGACACGGGTTCGTGCCCCGGTCCGGGAAGATCCCACATGCCGCAGAGCGGCTGGTCCCATGAGCCATGGCTGCTGAGCCTGCGCGTCCGGAGCCTATCCTCCACAACGAGAGAGACCGCAACAGTGAGAGGCCTGCGACGCAAAAAAAAAAAAAAAAAAAAGTAAAAATATTTATAGAGACAAGGAAACACTCCCTATTCAAATATAAATGTTCACTGGGAAAACAAACAAGTTAATGTTAAAAGTAAAGAAAAATTATGCAAACTTTCGTGAATATCAATATTTAAAATCAATCAATTTAATAGAGAATACAATTCTTGTGTTTTTACATTTTTTATCTAGATTACATATTATCACACACAATAGGTATAACATGTATTGGTGATTGCCATATAAGCCATTTCACTAATGATTATATATGGAAGACAAAGTATTGTCTGTCTCAAATGCTTTTGAAAGAAATATTTTGTCATGAAAATAGATGGCAGAGGAATTATGCATATTATCAATTTTCTATCCTTCATTAAATGTTAGTTGTAGCTTGTAGTAAAGAAGTCAAATGGGAAATAAGACTATGTTATTTCCTTAGCACACTTTAACGGGCAATATAATAAATAATTAGACATAATTTAAATAAACATGAAGTATTTTTTCTTATGAATTTTATAGTTTATTATGTTAATGGGAAACACAAATTAGTATAATCATTGATTCAAAACAAACTAATAGACATTTTTAGAGCACCAACTCATTTTATTTTGTGTTAAGGCACTGTAAAGGTTTTAAAAGAATGATTCTGGATTCCAAGTGCTCCAAATTAAATGTGGTCATTTTAGGGAAGATTGTAAACAAGAATTTACAATGGTGGTCTCAACAGAGATGATGGTTATTCATTCATTGTTCTGGCAACTTTATCTCTTAATTTATAATCTAAAGGCAACCAAATAGAAATATTATTCTCTTCTCCAAATATCTTATTCAAATCTGATCCATCACAATGAATAGGGATACAATTTACGTGGTAGCTTAACTCCAAAATTCTTGAGTAATTCTTCATTACTGTCTGTAAAATAGTTCCCATATAGGCTAAATTGGTAATTCCTATTGACTTTTCCTCTGCCATATATACCAAATTTAACGATTTCTAATCATATCTGGCCTCGAATACTGCAATAGTCTTTTTTGTTTGTTTTTGTTTTTTTATGGTACGCGGGCCTCTCACTGTTGTGGCCTCTCCCGTTGCGGAGCACAGGCTCCGGACGCGCAGGCTCAACGGCCATCGCTCACGGGCCCAGCCGCTCTGCGGCATGTGGGATTTTCCCGGACCGGGGCACGAACCTGTGTCCCCTGCATCGGCAGGCGGACTCTCAACCACTGCGCCACCAGGGAAGCCCTGCAATAGTTTTTTAACTGATCTCCCTGCTACACATTTGAGTTTCTCAAAGCCAATTCTACCCTAATCTTGAATCTTTCTTTTTAAAATGTAAATCATATTATATTCAACATGGTTTAAAACCCTCCATTGGTTTCCCATACCCTTCGAATAAAATCCAGCTCCCTTAATGCAGCATGAAAGACCTCTTTGGTTCTCTGCCCCTACATTTGATCTTATTTCCCATCCCTCTCTCCCTTCCTTACTCTGTCTCCAGAAATGCAGTATTTCTTTCAGCTCCTTGCATAGGCTAAACTCAGTTTTAACCCAAAGTCTTAGCACTTGCTGTTTCTTCTTACTGAAGTGTTCTCTCAGGCACACTTCTCACTTTATTTAGGATTCTGCATAACTATCACTCTTTCAGAGAAGGCTGTTCTGCCCACCCTATCAAGATTAGTGTCCCTACTTTTGATCTCTAAACTTCTACCATGCAGTATTTCTCTCTAGAGCAATTATCACTATCTGAGTTTATATTATAGAATGCTTCCACCTCTGGTTAGTTTACCCACTAAAAAATAGGCTCCATGAAGCCGAAAGCTATTTATTATAAATGAAGAAGTGTTCAGAAAAGTGTTTATTAAATGCTTGCTAAATACAAAATGGATGGCTAGTGGGAAGCTGCTATATAGCACAGAGAGATTAGCTCAATGCTTTGTGACAACCTAGAGGGGTGGGGAGGGTGGGAGGGAGACACAAGAGGGAGGACATATGGGGATATATGTATACATATAGCTGATTCACTTTGTTGTACAGCAGAAACTTACACACCATTATAAAGCAATTATACTCCAATAAAGATATAAAAGAATAAATAAATGCTTAGACAAATAATTAGTAGAATACAACCTGCTGACAAATTACTTTTTTTCAGATGAATTAGATAAAATTTATATTGAACAAATAATTATCCTTGTGTTTGCATAAATTCAGACCAACTAGTCCATTGCAAGAAAATGAAGGTAATCATATTGAATTTGCTTAAAAGCTAATGGAAACAAAGAAATACTTTTACATTATTTGAAAATTTTACTCTAATTGTTTTTCAAAATATATATTTAAAAACAGCACTTTCTGACTTTTTGTTGCTTAAGTAAAATCCAGGTTTTGGGGATTTTGTGAAATGTTCAACAGTGATGATCTGTTTGTTTGGAATTCTTTTGCCCAATGTAATTTTATTTAAGTGAAATAAAAAATTGACGTTAAGTTAAATTTTCTGAAAATTCATCTATCTTTAGCAGAAAATTGCTACTATAGTAGGAAAAGTTTAAAACTTATCATCTGTCTGAAAAACAATATAAAATATAGTAATTTCCATTTATGAAGAATTTGAAACTGTCGAAAGTTTTTTTTTCTTTTAATTCTACTCACTTTCAAATAATCGAATACCCATACATTGACTTGTTCCTTAGAAAGATATCTTTTTATTAGAAAATATGAAAACAAAACGATCAAAACAAGAACAAAAAACCTTCATGAACAAAATTTGTAATAGTGTCAATGAACACAGAGTCCTCCTAGCAGGAAAGAAAGACATTTATAACTCCTATTTTATCTAGATTTCTTTTCCATAGAAATGTATTACTGCCTTTCTTTCAAAGGCAGTTTTGGGCAGGAAGGATACAGTGAGATCTGAAAGGGCCTGGATTGATAGCACCTGCAGTGGTTTTTAGACTCTTTGTCAGTAGGACAAGGCAATAGATCAGCTGTCTCTGAACAAACCCTGCACTGTGCTTTGTGAAAGACTCCCACCTCCACAGCACAGCTACATTTTCTTGATCTTAACCTTTCCAGCCCTTGAAATGTATGCAATTTCTCTCGAATTCACCATGCTGTTCTTTAAGATTCAAGATGACACAGCACAGCAGCCTATGTTTTCAGGGAGTAAAGATGATGGTAATGACCACAATGATAGCAACATAGTTACTATCATGATCATTATAAATATAATAGACACTCCACTCTACTTCTGTATTTTTTTTCCAGTATGCCAGGAGCTTATAAACGTGCTACACTGTTTATAATAAAACTTTGAAAGGAGCTTAATTTCAGCTCTGCAGTAAAATCTTGACATAACAATCATCTGTTAGTTTGTATATAATTTTAGACACTCTATAATATGTATTGTGAAGATTAGAACAGTAAATTCACAAGGTTTTATTCTTACAATGTATATTTTAATATATTTTGATATGTTTTTTAAATTACAGGATTATAAGATTTTTGTGGTATGCAGGTGGCTATGCTCAATTCCATGTTAAATTAAACACAATAAAATGATAGCTTACTCTTCTAAGTATACTTTATTATATTGATGGCTTCTTAGCTCATGAATATTTCTTATTGCCTAATGTACATTTTTTGCAAAGCAATTATATTGGAATTTTCCTAGTCAAAATACTTTAAACTATATTGAAACAGTAAAAACTGCTTTATTAATGTCCTTTTAGTCTAAAACTATATTAAGTTCCAATTGTATCCTGATAAAATTGGCAAAGGAGCAGATACAAATAGGAAGAAGAGTTTTCCTTGAAAAACTCTGTAAAAATTTTGTTTTTATGTGGGTTTGAAAGACATTTACAGATACATTATATTTTATCTTCAACATCAGCCAGAGTGTAAGGTGTTCTGTTGTGTGGTTAAAAGGACAGACTGAAGCGGATTGTCTATGGTCAAATTCTTACACTACCACCATGAGGCTTTCCATATATATCTTAATTTCTCCATGCCTCACTTTCTCACATTCTTTATAAAAAAAGATAAAAAGAGAAAAAAAGAAAGAAAAGAGGAAGGAAGGAAAAAAGGTAGAAGAAAATTAAGTAAGTGAATTCATCTAGTAGAGATACTTTGAGACAAAATGGATCATGCTTAGCCCTGTGTGTACAAAATATGCATTACATAAATGTATGCTACCACAACTACTACTGTAAGGCAGAGATGACCTTCACATTTTACAAATAAGCGATTTTATGATCATAGAAATTATAACTTATTAAAAGTCGAAATAGTTAATCCATTGCCAAGAAATTCTTCTGCTGTATTTATGTAAAGTCAGTTTTTATGGGAGGAATAATTTCTGCATTTAATGAGCTACTGAAATTGCCAATACATTTCAATGATTTACCATAATAGTGATTTGCTATATTGTTGATCCCTTATAAAGAGTTTCATTTTAAATAATGTCATAAAACATAATAATTATCATTATATATAATCACTGTTGAGTACAAGGGAGAAAGTTGAGACAACTTCACAGAAGTAGCACCAGGTTTATGTTGAACTACAGATTGATTACAATTGGGTTTTAAATCAAATATATGTCTTTTTATGCTGTGCATCTGCCACTTCCTAATGAATGAGTTTGGACAAGATATTTAATTTCTCTAAATCTTGATTCCTTCAACTGAAAAATGAGAATAACAAAAACATCTTCTTCATGGTTTATTAACTAATCCAGTTGTCTTCCCCAGAAATACTTTCATAATTGGATATCAAAACATGCATAGGAATATTTATTGCAGCATCATTTATAATAGTAGAAAATGTCATTGAATATATAAATATATCTACTTCGATAGGGGAATACATATAAATTATTTTGTTATTAAAAAACTCTAGCAAACTAGAAGGAATAGTTGCTATCTAAAAAATAAAAACAAATTGATACTAAAATAAAATTGACCTAATTATCTTTTAACATGAGAGACAGAAAATAATACTAATGCTCATCATCTTTATACAAAGTTACCCAGGAGAACACTGGAATTCTTAGCAAATGCAATAAGACAGAGATTGGGAGAGATATGAAAGGCACATAGATATAAAAATATGTAACATCAGGAAATGTTTTTAAGAATCCATATTTCAAAGTTTGTGGTTGTCTATGTAGAAAACTCCCTCCAAATATGTCAAAATTTTGTTATAATTAATAACATAGTTAAGTAATTTGCTGCATGCTAAGTACATGTAAAAACAGAAATGGCATTTCTCAACATCAATAATAAGCAGATGGACAAATAAAATATATTTATGATAGCACAAAAAATTAAGTACTTAGACATAATCCAATAAAAATATTCATGACTTTTATGAAGAAAATTAAACGGTTTGGGGGTGGGTATTTCTGCATGAGTTGCTTGAAACCCATGCAAAATGAAGAGAAGCACTATTTTCTTAAATTGGCACACAATATTATAAAGATACAATTCTTACTAAATTTAGCTACAAATTAAATGTAATTCCAATAACAATAACTCTTACCTTTTTGTCAAACTTAATCAGATATTTCTAAAATACATATGTCAGAGAAAAGAGTTGACAATTACTGAGACTCTTCCAAGAACAGTTTCTATCTCTAAACTGAAAACAATGCATGTATGTGACGTTTAATCCATGACACAATTTCCTTTACTGTTACATGGAGAATCAGGTTATCTAAGTTTATAGTAGAACATTAAATGCTTGTATTAGTGATCTATTGTTGCATAACAATTGCTCCACAACTTATCAGGAAATATTTATTAGTATTCTTTTTAAAACTGCAATATATATATATATATATATATATATACATATACACACACACACACACACACACACATATATATATATATATATATATATATTAATCCAGCAGGTAGGTCTGAGAAAGCACAGAATCAGTTGATTAGGGCAATTAGAACCTCTCCCATGATTTCTGTTTTTCCTCAAGCTTCATTCTGCTGCTGCTCCTGAGATCTCTATCTCTGTCACCATCAGGCTTACATCTTCCTTCTTGATGGTAACTTTGATATTCCTTCTCCCACTCCTGTTTGGTTTTCTGCTCCCAGGACTGTGCATCTCCAATCACAGACACGGAGCACTCCAGGTTGGAGCTCTGCACCCCCTCCATTTCTATGTAGTCGATGACTTGCTCCAAGTACCAGCACCACTTGGCAGGAGGCTTCAGTTCCTCACCATGTGGGTCTCTCCATAGGGCTGCTTACAACATGACTTTCTCCAGAGCAATGATAGAATAGAGAAAGAAAGAGTGGGCCAAAGAGTAAGTGTCCAAGAAGGAACTACCCAAGGAGACTACAAAAGAATGTGAATTTCAGGAATGGCAGAGGGCATGGTAATTGGCGGCTGTCTTGGAGACTGGCTATCATCACATTGCCTAACAAAAGAGAAATGTGAATTGGGTTATTAAAAAATTTCTAAACAAGTTTTACAGGAGAAAATTCTGTTCCATTGTGTATTGGTGTATCATGAAAAGAAACCCAGAAAATAGTTTATTTTGCTATATAACCCTCAAAGTTGCAATATATAGAAAAATATTTCCAAGAAATGCATTTTGATTTCTTTCAGTCTACTCAGTAACTTATAATAAGACAATAATGAGTAAAGATTTATATGATGTATTAATTCCTATTAATTAGTTGGAATTCTAGAAATAATACAAATAATTCTCTTCAGTTTTTGGCTTCTGAGCCATTAAACTATATACCAAAAAATGTACAAAAATTTTATATATCACCTTGTTTACTGATTATGCTAATATTGGAAAATCTATGTTAGCAAGTAGATTTACAATTCTTAACTCTATAACTAAACACGTTTACCCATCAACTACTGGCCTCACTCTACCACTGCATTCTTCCACACTTGGGGTGGGGTTTGTGATTATCTTCTCAAGGATTGGAACAGCAGAGAAAATGTGTGATTCTTATGGATATTTCCGTCCATGACAGAAGGGATTACTATATAGAGAATGGTAGATTTTCTCTTCAACTACCCAATGAATTGTCTACCACTGTCTTAGTAAAGGCTATGTCCTACTATTTTATTAATGAGTATACTCTCAGAGAATGTAAGAGACAAAGGAGTGGTAACAGCAGTGAAATTGAGACTATTTAAAGATACATTTTCAAGCTCGTCCCAACTAAATATGACTGGTTGCTGGATCTTGCAAAGCAGTCCTGACATAAGACAATTAATTAACTTTGTCTCAGGAAAAATAATCTGTGGAGAAAAGGGAAAGAATATAACTATGGGTTCATTGATTGTTGGTTAACCTATGGGTTCTAGTATTCCACTTTTCAAGGGTCAAGCCCACAGAGTGTTAAATCTCCTGCCCTTCCAGAGTGTGCATGCATGGCTCCTGACCAGTGCCCCATGCCTAGGTGTGAATGGGAAAGCTCCAGGCCGAAGGGAAGAGACATACTGGGCAGACAGGTTTCCAATCCTTCCCACCTGTGTGTTATTCCTAACCCACCTTTGGTAAGCAACCCAGCACCTGGATTTATAATGTGTGTCTGTTATCATCATTATTGGCATTAAAATTTTTCTGTCTTCCTTCTTCAATTAATTGTCCAGATACTTGTGTGACTCATTAGAACTTTTAAAAAAATTTGGGGGAATTAAATAATTTTAAATTTCAAAATTTTTATGATGTCTTCTTAAGGGTATATCAAATCGCAGCACTTTTTAAAGCTTTTCATATGTTTTGGGCAATTTTTTTGGTAGAAACAAAGTGTTTAGAATCTGTGGGTCTTTGTTTTTTTCACATACAATAAATGGTTATAATCAAGAACAAACAAATAAAAATGCTGGCAACACTGTAGAGAAACTGGAACCCTTACATATTGCTTGTGGAACTGTAAAATGGTGCAGGCAATATGTACAACTGTTTGGCATTTCCTCATAAAGATAAAAATACAATTGCAGTTTGGTTCAAGAACTCCACTCCTAGATATATGACATAAAGAATTGAAAAGAGGTGTTCAAACAAAAACTTGTACACAAATATTCATAACAGCATTGTTGACATTGACCCAATTGTAGAAACAATTTGAACATCCATCAGTGGATAAATGAATAAGCAAAAGAGGGTAGATCTATAAAGTTCCATATTATTCTGCCATATACAGAAATAGAGTAAAATGGTGCAATCCACTGTGGAAAACAGTATGGCAGTTCATCTAAAATTTAAACATAAATTAACGAATTATCCATCAATTCCATTTCAGGATATATACCCAAAGATCTGGAAACAAGGAGTGAAACATATTTGTACACCCGTATTCAGAGCAGCATTACTCACACTGGCCAAAATGTGTAAGCAACCCAAGTGTCCATGAATAGATGAATCAACAAACAAAATGTGATACATACACAAAGGGATATCATTCAGTCTTAAAAACTAAGGAAATTGAGGCACATGCTACGACATATATGAGCCTTAAAGTCACATACAATGAAAGTGAAATAACCTGGTCACAGAAGGATGAATATTATATAATTCCACTTCTATGAAGTATCCAGAGAAGTGAAATTCAGAGACAGAAGATAGAATGTGGTTGACAAATGTTGAAGAAAGTTAGTGTTTATTGGATGCAGTTTCACTTGGCAAAAATGAAAAAATATGAGGGATGGTGAGGATATTTGTACAACAATGTGAATGTAGCTGATGCCATAGAACTATATAATTTAAATGACTTAAATGGTAAATGTTATGTTCGATAGATTTAATCACCATAGAAAACATGAATGAAGTACTGATACATGTCACAACATGCGTGAACATTGAAAACAACCTAAGTGAAAGAAGCCATACAGAAAAGGCCACCCAGATCATACTCATATTGTATGCCTTAAATCCTTCAAGGTTGTGAAAATGAGGGAAAGTCTCCAGAACACTCAGAATGAAAAAAAGACATTTGAGCAGGTGGTGAAAAAGTAGAAGTGGACCTGTGAATTGGATTAGAAGGCGAAAACCATAATGATTTCACATTTGGCGGCTATTTCGGTATTCGTTGGGAAAGTGTCCCTTTTTGCGGTAAAACACAATAGAAGTTGTCATTAAAATTGGCATATGTGGTAAATCAATGATAACTGGGGAATCTGAATTTACAGATAAAGAGTACATTGTACTGCTACTGCAAGTTTTCAGTATGTTTGAAATTACTGGAAAGTAAATTACTTCAAAACAAACATGTCAAGACCATGCCAGTAAAGTAGATAAAACATCACACTTCATGATAGGGCCAAGCCCTACCCAGATTCAGTTCACCCCAAATGGTTAAGCTAATTGCTCTTGTAGGAATCCACATATTATTAAGAGGTATTGTGAGAAGATTATAATAGTAGTCACTATGTCTTGGGTATTGTAGATGACTTTGGATACGGTAGAAACAATGGGATTTTTGAACTACAATTTTCCACCTCAAACCACCAAAAGGTACAAGTAATACATGAATTTAGTAAAGTTGCATGATACAAAAGTAATACACAAAAATCAATTGAGTTTCTATACACTAAGAAAGAAGTATCAGAAAGAAAAATTAAGAAAACAGTCCCATTTACAATTGCATCAAAAAGAACAAAATACCTAGGTATAAATTTAACCAATGATGTGAAAGACCTGCACAATTAAAACTGGAAGACACTAACAAAGAAACTCATAAATAGAAAACCAACTGGTTTTGGATCAGGCATTGGAAGAATATTGTTAAAACATTCATGCTGCCAAAGCAGTGTACACATTCAATTCAATCTCCAACACAATTAAAATGACATTTTTCACAGAAACAGAACAATCATATTATTTGTGTGGAACCATAACGGACCCCAAAAAGTCAAAGCACAGCTAAGAATGGAGAGCACAGCTAGAGTCCTAAGAAGGGAGAGCACAGCTAGAGTCAACTTGTTCCCTGACTTCACACTACACTACAAAGCTACAGGAACCAAAACAGTGTGGAATTGGCACAAAAACAAGCACACACACCAGAGGAACAGAACAGAGAACCTAGAAAGAAACCATGTGTATGGTTAACCATGTGTATGTAGTTAATTTATGGCAAAGCTGTCAAGGACACACACTGGGGAAATCCCCTCAATAAATCATGCCAAGGACACTAGATACCACACACCAAAGAAAGACACTGGAAACTGTCTATGCCACACACAAAACTACCTAAAATCCACAATTTTCCACATCAAAACTTTCCCCCGCTTACTTCTCTGAAAATGGACCCCCCTCAGCAGTCAGCCACATACAGGCAGCTTCTCCTCACTTTTTCTTCACTTTTCACTCCCTCAGTGGCATATCCCAGAGGGTCCAGAAGACCCTGGGCTCCTGTCTGCATGGATGGAACCCAGCATTGTCCGGAAGCTGAAGCTCTAGTGTGTCCTGAGGAGACTGACTTCCTGTCTGTGTTGACCTGACCAAGAATTGTCTGGAAGCCAAAGCCATGGCAAATCCCAGATCCAGTTCAACCAAAGTAGTGATGCTAATTGACCGTGTAGGAGTCCACATGTTATTAAGAGGCACTGTGAGAAGATTGCATTAGAAGCTGCCATGTCTTGGGTGTTGTGGAGGACCTGGCACCCAGCTCCAAGGGTGGACAGGGCCTAGGCTGGTGAAGTCCCAATGAGTGCAGCTGCACAGTGCTGCCCTGGGTGGGGTTGGAGGTCGTGGGTCGCACTGCTCTCCCCTTGGGCTCCAGGGAGATGCCCAAGCTGGGAGTCAAGGCTCTGCAGAACACTTGCTCCATTCTGGTCCGGGGGGGTTGGGCTGCTTGGCCCCTAGTCACACAGCCAGCCTTATCATCATCTGTGGTTCTTCGTATAGGAATCTTATAACTGAATATACATTTACCTTAAATTAGGTTATTTTTTAATATTTAGTAAACATTAAAATCTAATCTGGAAGACCTCAAGATCAGGGAGATTATGCAAGAGAACTTTTTAAAGGGTTATTCTAAATCATGTGGAAGATATTATTCATTTAACTTTACACATTCAACTTCCATCTAGGGAATTCAAATGATTCCTTTTTAAAATGAATGCCTCCTCTGTGGCAGATAAAAGCTAATAATATAGTGCTCATATAGAAGCATCTCTTCTTCCTTTGGTTGACCTGGAGCATTCTCTAGGTGATTGGGCACTGATTCAGTTTTTCTGGCTCCACTAAGAAGCTATTGCACTTTTCTAAATTTGGTTGATGTTTTTAGTCATTTGAAATAATAAAGATCATTGGGCAGGATGCAACTAGGACCTCAGATAAGAGGACTGAGATTTCAAGGTTTTTTTGTCTACAATTACACTCTGCTACAGACATCGTATACACACACATTCCCTCTGTTGTTTCTGTTCTTTTGATTTAATCTCTCAAATTCCTAATTGTAAAATATTTATCAAATGCATAGGATGCTCCTAGGATACAAAAATGCATAAGCTACCATCATCGAAGTCAAATAATTTACCAACTATCAGTAAGACACATACGATAAAATAAAACACATATGGACAAATTCATAAATATAATACAGTAATTGAGGTGGCAGGGATTTCTACAAGATAGTGGACAGTCAAGGTTAAGCTCACCTTTGAGATGCAGTGAGTGAAGTTTTGGGGAATGTTCAGGGATTTCTTTATAGAAATAAAAATATGAATTTGTTTTTGAAAGTTGAGTAGGAATTCACAAAGCAGAAAACTGGAGAAAATACAATTATTGCAGAAAGAAATAATTTTAATCAGGGACATTCCATCTGTTTTATATGGCTGGAATGAAAAGTTGTTTAGTTTTTTTTTAATCTCATATACTTTAAATATTAGCTTCAATTAATCTCTGCAAATTAGATGTCATTATGATACTATTAAAAATGTGAATCACAGATATGACTAGAAAAGCTGCAGGTGTAAAGGAATCTACAGTAATAGTTGGATTAAAAATAGCCTAGATTTTACACATACATGAAAATTTTCATTCTCCTTTTTGCCTCTTTTCTTACATCTGAATTAAAAAATAATATTTTAAAAATACTTTTATTTCCAAAGTTTCTCAAAATATAATTAGGAACATATATTTCTATTTGTTACTTTATTACACAAATGATTTCAAGCAATCCTCAGTAAGTCTCATAACTCTGAGAAGTTTCATCCAAGCTTAATTAAAATACCTCATCTTTTCATTTTTCTTTCTCACCCCTTTATTCTGACTACACTTGTACTTTAACCTCATTTTTAAAAATATTGAACTCTTTACTTTATGTCAAATTATCAATCAACTTTCATTTCAATACCGGTCAACAGGGCCCTAATGATTCGTGACTGTAATTACTCAGTCATTGGTACCCTCAGATGACTCGCCCTTGTGCTTCTGGAGAAACGACGTATAGCTCATCAACCACAGGGCATTTCTGTCTGCTCTCCTTTCAATTCCAGGAAGGATGCTGAGCACTTCTGAGAATTCATCTGAAGTGCACAAATCGGTGCCACTACAAATTTATGCTCTTGAATTCAAAGTGAGCTCTCTATCCTTTTCTGTACTTTACTAATAGCATAGAACAGGACAGCTTGATATCCTAATGTAGGGTTTTAACCAAGAACATGCGATTTGGAGTCAGAAGAGCATGCGATAGAAACTCCCCTTTTACCTAATAAGTGGTGTATCTATAGACCTCAGTTTGCAGCTGGAAATGAAAAATAAAATAATAGGAGAATGTGGATTAAATAAAAGTGGAGGGTGTCTCCCTCTCTCTCCCTCTCTCTCTCTCTCTCTCTCTCTCTCTCTCTCTCTCTATATATATATATATATATATACACACACATATATTACTCTTATTATTTCCCACAGTGGCTATTCAAAAACTTTCTCACTCTTCAAATGTGCTTTACACCATCAATTCCACGTTTACTCTTGTCATTTGAATATCCCTAATAATTTTATGAGAAAATAGAAGGCATCATAAGGGGACTCTGTGAACTTTCTTCCCCTTTATGTACCTCACCTGTACCCAGAATTTTTAGTTCTATCCAAATGGATAAATACATGTCATTTTTTTCTAGCTAACTCTTCATTTGTGCTTTACATCCCATACCTAGTTCATTTTTAGGGAACTGCTCCATTACATCCTTGCTACATTTTGGGGGGGGGTGGTGGTGGTATTTTAGTATCTTTTAAATTTGATCAAGTCTATAAAAAGGCTGTATTTTTGAAAAACAACAATACTAAAACCTCCTATAAGGCTACATCTTACCAGCTGTCACCTTTACTTAGTCTCTTCCTTAGCACTCTACCTGTATACATTATTTTTTTTTCATTCTGATCTCTTTTCCTCCACTGCATTCAATCTTCTGTACTTATTCCATTAAAATGGCTTAAACCAACAACACAGGTGATTCCTTTACTGCTAAATTTGATGGAATTTTAAAATACCTACCTTTATTAAAGTTCTCCTCTTTATTTCACATATACTAAATTTCAGGTGTTTTAGGGGTTTTTTTGTTTTGTTTTGTTTTTTTTGTTTTGTTTTTCTATTTTCACATCTTTATTAGAGTATAAGTGCTTTACAATGTTGTGTTAGTTTCTGCTGTGCAACAAACTGAATCAGCTAATGTTTTCGTATTTCGCCATATCCCCTCCCTCTTGAGCCTCCCTTCCACCCTCCCTATCCCACACCTCTGGTTCCTCACAAACTATCGAGTTTACCTCCTTGCACTATGCAACAGCTTCCCACTAGCCATCCATTGTACATTTGGTAGTATATATATGTCAGTGCTACTTTCTCACTTCATCCCAGCTTCCCTTTTCCATCCTATGCCCTCAAGTCCATTCTCTACCTCTACGTCTTTATTCCTGCCCTGTCACTAGGTTCATCAGTACCACTTTTTAAAATTCCATATATATGCGTTACTATGCAGTATTTTTTTTTTCTCTTTCTGACTTACTTCATCCTGTATGACAGAGTCTAGGTTTATCCAACTCACTACAAATAACAAAATTTTGTTCCTTTTTATGGCGAGTAATATTCCATTGTATATATATGCCACATCTTCTTCATCCATTCATCTATTGATGGACATTTAGGTTCCTTCCGTGTCCTGGATATTGTAAAGAGTGCTGCAGTGAATATTGTGGTACATGTATCTTTCTGAATTATGATTTTCTCAGGGTATATGCCCAGTGGTGAGATTGACGGGTCATATGGTAGTTCTATTTTTAGTTTTTTTAAGGAACCTTCATACTGTTCTCCATAGTGGCTGTATCAATTTAAGTTCCCACCAACAGTGCAGGAGGGTTCCCTTTTCTCCACACCCTCTCCAGCATTTACTGTTTCCAGATTTTTTGATGATGGCCATTCTGACCAGTGTGAGGTGATACCTCATGGTTTTGATTTGCATTGGTCTAATGATTAGTGATGTTGAGCATCTTTTCATGTATTTTTTGGATATCTGCATGTCTTCTGTGGAGAAATGTCTATTTAGGTCTTCCAACACTTTTTGGTTTCGGTTGTTTGTTTTTGTGATATTGAGCTACTTGTATATTTTGGAGATTAGTCCTGTGTTCATTGCTTCATTTGTAAACATTTTCTCCCATTCTGAGGGTTATCTTTTCATCTTATTTATGGTTTCCTTTGCTTTGCAAAAGCTTTTAAGTTTCATTAGGTCCCATTTGTTTATTTTTGTTTTTATCTCCATTTGTCTAGGAGGTGGGTCAAAAAGGATCTTGCTGTGATTCATGTCATAGAGTGTTCTGCCTATGTTTTCCTCTAAGCGTTTTATAGTGGCTGGCCTTACATTTAGGTCTTTAATCCATTTTGAGTGTATTTTTATATACGGTGTTAGGGAGTGTTCTAATTTCATTCCTTTACATGTAGCTGTCCAGTTTTCCCAGCACCACTTATTGAAGAGGCTGTCTTTTCTCCATTGTATATTATTGCCTCCTTTGTCAAAATTAAGGTGACCATACGTGTATGGTTTTATCTCTGGATTTTTTATCCTGTTCTATTGATCTGTATTTCTGTTTTTGTGCCAGTACCATATTGTCTTGATTACTGTAGCTTTGCAGTACAGTCTGAAGTCAGGGAGCCCGATTCCTTCAGCTCCGTTTTTCTTTCTCAAGATTGCTTTGGCTATTTGGGGTCTTTTGTATTTCCACACAAACTGTAAAATTTCTTGTTCTAGTTCTGTGAAAAATGCCATTGGTATTTTGGTAAGGATTGCATTGAACCTGTAGTTTGCTTGGAGAAGTATAGTCATTTTCACAATATTGATTCTTCCAGTTCAGGAGCATGGTATATCTCTCCATCTGTTTATATTACCTTTGATTTCTTTCATCAGTGTTTTATAGTTTTCTGAGTACAGGTCTTTTGCCTCCTTAGGTAGGTTTATTCCTAGGTATTTTTTTCTTTTTATTGCGATGGTAAATGTGACTGTTTCCTTAATTTCTCTTTCTGATCTTTTGTTGTTAGTGTATAGGAATGCAAGAGATTTCTGTGCATTAATTTTGTATCCTGCAACCTTACCAAATTCATTGATTAGTTCTAGTAGTTTTCTGGTGGCATCTTTAGTATTTTCTATGTATAGTATCATGTCACTGGCAAACAGCGACAGTTTTACTTCTTCTTTTCCAGTTTGTATTCCTTTTATTTCTTTTCCTTCTCTGATTGCTGTGGCTAGCACTTCCAATACTATGTTGAAAAATAGTAGAGAACCTGGACATCCCTGTTTTGTTCCTGATCTTGGAGGAAATGCTTTCAGTTTTTCACCCCTGAGAATGTTTACTGTGGGTTTGTTGTATATGGCTTTTATTATGTTGAGGGAAGTTCCCTCTATGCCCACTTTCTGGAGACTTTTGATCATAAATAGGTGTTGAATTTTGTCAAAAGCTTTTTCTGCATCTATTGAGATGATCATATGGTTTTTATTGTTTAATTTGTTAATATGGTGTATCAGATTGAATGTTTTGTATATTGAAGAATCCTTGCAGCTCTGGGATAAATCCCACTTGATCATGATGTATGACGTTTTTAATGTGTTGCTGAATTCTGTTTGCTAGTATTTTGTTCGGTATTTTTGCGTCTATGTTCATCAGTGATATTGGTCTATAATTTTCTTTTTTTGTAATATCTTTGTCTGGTTTGGTATCAGGGTGATAGTGACCTCGTAGAACGAGTTTCGGAGTGTTCCTCCCTCCAAAATATTTTGGAAGAGTTTGAGAAGGATTGGTGTTAACTCTTCTCTAAATGTTTGATAGGATTCTCCTGTGAAGCCATCTGGTCTTGGACTTTGTTTGTTGGAAGATTTTTATTTACAGTTTCAGTTTCATTACCTGTGATCCATCTGTTTATATTTTCTAATTCTTCCTGGCTCAATCTTGGAAGGTTGTACTTTTCCAGGAATGGTCCATTTCTTCCAGGTTGTCCATTTTGTTGGCATATAGTTGCTGGTAGTAGTCTCTTATGGTCTTTTGTATTTCTGTGGTGTCAGTTGGAATCTCCTTTTACATTTCTAATTTTATTGATTTGAGTCCTCTCCCTTTTTTTCTTGATGAATCTGGCTACAGGTTTATCAATTTTGTATATCTTTTCAAAGAACCAACTTTTAGTTTTATTGATCTTTGCTATTGTTTTCTTCATTTCTGTTTCATTTATTTCTGCTTTGACCTTTATGATTTCTTTCCTTCTATGAACTTTGGGTTTTCTTTGTTTTTCTTTTTCTAGTTGCTTTAGGTGTAAGTTTAGATACTTTATTTGAGATTTTTCTTGTTTCTTGAGGTGAGCTTGAATTGCTATGAACTTCCCTGTTAGAAATTCTTTTGATGCATCCCATAGGTTGTGGATCATCTTGTTTTCATTGTCATTTGTTTCTAGTTATTTTTAAACTTCTTCTTCAATTTCTTCAATGATCTCTTGGTTATTTAGCAGTGCAGTGTTTAACTTCCATGTCTTTGTATATTTTACAGTTTTTTTTCTGGTAATTGATATCTAGTCTCATAGCATTGTGTTGGAAAAGATGCTTGATACTATTTCAGTTTTCTTAAATTTACCAAGACTTGATTTGTGACCCAGGATGTTATCTATTCTGGAGAACGTCCAGTGTGCACTTGAGAAGAGAGGGTATTCTTCTGCTTTCGGGTGGAATGTACTTAAAATATCAGTTAAGTCTATCTGGTCTATTGTGTCATTTAAAGCTTTTTTTTCCTTATTTATTTTCTGTCTGGATGATCTGTCTATTGGTGTAAGTGGGGTTTTAAAGTTCCCTACTATTATTGTGTTACTGTCAATTTCCCTTTTTATGGCTGTTAGCATTTGCCTTATGTATTCAGGTTTTCCTATGTTGGGTGCATAAATATTTATAATTGTTATGTTTTCTTCTTGGAATTATCCGTTGATCATTATGTACTGTCCTTCATTATCTCTTGTAACAGTCTTTATTTTAAAGTCTATTTTATCTGATATGAGTATTGCTACTCCAGGTTTCTTGTCATTTCCATTTGCATGGCATATCTTTTTCCATCCTCTCACTTTCAGTCTGTGTGTGTCCCCAGGTCTGAAGTGGGTCTCTTGTAGACAGCATATGTGTGGGTCTTGCTTTTGTATCCATTCAGCCAGTCTATGTCTTTTGGTTGGAGCGTTTAATCCATTTACATTTAAGTTAGTTATCGATATGTATGTTCCTATATTACCATTTTCTTAATTGTTTTGGGTTTTTATTGTAAGTCTTTTCCTTCTCTTGTGTTTCCTGCCTAGAGAAGTTCCTTTAGCATTTGTTGTACAGCTGGTTTGGTGGTGCCGAATTCTCTTAGCTTTTGCTTGTATGTAAAGCTTTTAATTTCTCTATCGAATCTGAATGAGATCCTTGCTGGGTAGAGTAATCTTGGTTGTAGATTTTTCCCTTTCATCACTTTAAATATGTCCTGTCTCTCCCTTCTGGCTTGCAGAGTTTCTGCTGAAAGATCAGCTGTTAACCTTATGGGGATTCCCTTATATGTTATTTGTTGCTTTTCCCTTGCTGCTTTTTTTTTCTTTGTATTTAATTTTTGATAGTTTGATTAATATGTGTCTCAGCCTGTTTCTCTTTGGGTTTATCCTGTATGGTACTCTCTGCACTTCTTGGACTTGATTGACTCTTTCCTTTCCCATGTTAGAGAAGTTTTCAACTATAATCTCTTTACATATTTTCTCAGACCCTTTCTTTTCCTCTTTTTCTTCTGGGACCCCTGTAATTAGAATGTTGGTGGGTTTAATGTTGTCCCAGATGTCTCTGAGACTGTTCTCAATTCTTTTCATTCTTTTTTCTTTATTCTGCTCCCTGGCAGTTATTTCCACCATTTTATCTTCCAGATCACATTTCCATTCTTCTGCTTCAGTTATTCTGCTATTGATTCCTTCTAGAGAATTTTAAATTTCATTTATTCATTACTGTTTGTTTACTCTTTAGTTCTTCTAGATCTTTGTTAAACGTTTCTTGTATCTTCTCCATGTTATTTCCGATGTTTTGGATCATCTTTACTATCTTTACTCTGAATTCTTTTTCAGGTAGGTTGCCTATTTCATCTCCATTTATTTGGTCTTCTAGGTTTCTAACTTGCTCTTTCATCTGTAACATATTTTTCTGTCGTTTCTTTTTTTTTTTTTTTTTTGATGGCTGGGGCTGTGTTCCTTTCTTACTGTTTGTTTGGCCTAAGGTGTCCAGCACTGGAGTTTGCAGACAGTTTGGTAGAGCCAGGTCTTGGTGCCAAGATGGGGACCTCCAGGAGGCCTCACTCTGATTTATATTCCCTGGGGTCTGAGGTTCTCTGTTAGTCCAGTGGTTTGGTCTTGGCGCTCCCAGCACAGGAGCTCAGACCTTTCCTCCAGCCTGAGAACCAAGATCCCACAAGCTGTGTGGCATGGCAAAAAAAGAAAAAAAGGACAATAGCAAAGAATGAAAAGTAAAATAAAATTAGAAAGGTAAAAAATATATTTGGAAAAACAAAAATATAATTGAAACAACTGCAACAAGGTAAAACAAAACCACAACAGAAAAAAGAAAAAAAAAAAGGAGGGGAACAAGCCAAAAGGAGCAGAGCAATAACAGAGTGCAAATAAATAAATAAAATTAGAAAAATAAAAGATTTATTAGAAAAAATAAAAATATAAATGAATCAACAGCAACAAGATAAAACAGAAAGTCAACCCCATCACTTGGGGATCCTCCTGTCCCCTTAGGTGTCCGTGGTCCCCCACTGGTGCCTGGTGTGTGCCCTTGTTGTGTGGAGACATGAATTCTGCATCCTCCTAGTCTGCCATCTTGACTCTGCCCCGCCTAGGTGCTTTAGTTTTTTAGAAAACCCATGGATTCCCCAAGAAGAGCAGACTTATTTTCTTTAGACATATTGTTAATTTTAATGCCCCCATTTATTTCACTGCGTGTCAATAAGAGTTGACTATATAGGTTAAGAAAGGACTATTTTAAGTACTGTAATACCAGTATCAGACCACTGAAACTAAGAAAAGAAGTATAGAAAATTCACTCAATAATTAGTATTTTTAATGATTTTTCTTAATAGTATAAAGAGTATAAATTATGTTCCAGTCATACTAAAATGCAATAAACATGCAGAGTGCACTTGAGGGGAACGTATAATTTAAAAAATTAGTACAGATTGAAAAGTAATCATCTATTATCTCTGACCATCCTTGAAACCACTGTCTTTTCTTCCTGTTCAAGATATCAACTTCATTTAATTGCCATTGCTCACCCTTCTTTGGAAGTCTTTCTTCAGAAACAATTTTTCCTACTTTTAAGTGTTATTTCTAATGACCAGAAATATCCAACTGTCATGCAAATTTGAGCAGCCTACAAAGCTGTCTCAAGCTGAGTATGTAACAATGCCACATGCCTTGAACACACTCAGTGCATTCCTGCCTCAAGGCATTTTCACTTCTCCATTGTTGTTCCAGCCAGTGGAATTCTCTTACCTCTACATTATAGATTGTGTTTTGTTCAAAGCATTCCCTTCCTTTTTTATCCAGCCTATTTGTATAGGACTTTATCCTTATTTCATCGAATATTTTAACCACAAGTGGGGGTATGGCTGCTTGCCTCTCTATGGCTTTGGGAAAAAGTTACCAAAAATCCCTGTGCCTCAGTTTCTGCATCCTAAAATAGTGCATGTTTGCTTATATCAGTACTGATCCTATCTCTAATTTCGTTCTTACCCATACACTGCTCTATCATCTTCACCCTGAATTAGCTAGGTTTCCATGGTTTCCATTTTAAATTGTTTATTTTCTTATTTATTTATTTTTATTGAGGTAACATTGGTTTATAGCATGATATAATTTCATATTTGCAACATTATGTCTTTACTTCTGTATACACTACAGCATGTTCACCATCAGTTACACTCAGAAACCTTATTGGTCTTCTTCAATCCATCACCTCACTATAAAAATAATGTTTCTAAAACACAATGCTGATTATATTACTTTTTCCCTTAAAATATCAGAAGAGAGGTTCCAAAATCATGAAGTTACATAATGAGAGAACTTTATATTCTACATATATAGAGAGAATAGTCTAATGTGCCTTTAATACAGTATCTATAATCTCTTTTTCTGAGAAATTTAAAGCAGGTATACCATTTAGTAGTAAATTTAACATGTTTGCTGACCATGTATTTCCATTTATCCCCCTGCAATAAATTAAATAAATCGTTATTTAAAGTAAATTATGCATAATATATGTATATTTTAATGCTGAACTACAGCAATCCATATACACCCATAGAATCAATATGCCCTAAGATAAAATTACAATTTACCCTATATTATACACTGATATTTTATGTTCAAGTTCACAGATTATGTTTGGTTTTATTTTTATATCAGCCTGAGGCTTAGTCGGTGTGCCTTTTCAAAACAATTTTATCTTTACATTTTTAAAAATTAATTATTTTAATTATATTGGATTGAAATAATTATATATTATTATATATGGATTGAAAGTGGAATAAAGCACTTGAATCACTTGATTATTTGAAATAAAATTGATGTGATTAAATTGGATTGTTTAATCTAATAATAACTTTTAAATAAACAACTAGAAGACACGATAGTTATTTTTCCTTCTTTCTATGAATCTGAGGATATTATTTGAAAACATATTTTTGAGTTTCCAAAGGGGCACAGCATGAAATTTTTTAAAAGAGAAATAACTAAACCATAAAAATTCATTGGGACTCAATTTTATAATTGCTTTATTTTGCTATAATTCATGTAGCTTTCTGTTTTTCAAACAATAGATGGAAAAGAAGCTTGTATGTTATTTATAATTGGAATTGAGATGAATTTACCTCCTACTGTTCATTGTCAGTATCTTATCTGAAAGCAGTAGGAAGAAATCTGCCTTCTACTAATATTCAATTTGTGAACATTCATATCCTTATTTCAGCAGGAAACTCACTCTATGAACTACAGAAACAGCTGCATATCACCAGGCAAGAAGAGGTTTACTCATTTTAAGATGCTGTGAGAAGCTGTTATTTTATCAGCTAAGAACATCATCTTCACCTCAACATAAAAATTCATTTCATCACACAAAATCCTCCTGGAAATTTTAGTAAACAAATGATATCAGATCTGAAAATCTATAATCACCGGGTGAGCTTAAAATTAGACAAGGAAAAAAGAAAAAGGCAAGTTTACACCTGAAAGAAAATATGATCTTAGAAAGAACTTCACAGGTGTTATAGATGATATTACAATATCCAGCTTGCTTATTCATGGGATTATTCAATATTAGAATTTGGGGAAGTACTGAAGTTAGAGATGTGACTGGTCTTAATTCTAGCATTAATTACACAAAAATTCTAAGTTAAAGGACGATATACAGAATGTTTTGAGGAGTAAGTGGTATTAATTTTGTAAACTTTGATATTCCTTATCATAAAAGATAGGTGCTTACATATATGCCTTATGCTGTTTGAAAAGCATGTGCAGTTCTGTTCTACTTTTTATTGGTGTTTTCCAGTTTTAAAAGCTACGTATATGTAAAGAGAACTTGGCTAGGAAATAAGGAAGTTCTGAGTTCTAGACTTGTGTTTATCACTGACTCACCCTTGTGGATTTTATTTTTCTCATATTTTGGATGAATTGTTCAGGCATTAATATCCATGCTACTTTTCCACTCTCAATTTTAGTAAGTGCATCCATTAATGAATGCTTCACGCTGGTATTGCATTTCCATTTTTTGATAAACTAGTCACTGAATTTTCAAGAATCAGTAAGGTATAAAATTTCCTGTCAACTTAAAAATTTTACCAAACTTTTCTACATTATATAAAACATTATAGAAATCATTTGTCTTCTAGTATCAAGAATAAGGTATTCAAAGAATTACAATCTTTAGCTATAGGTTGCAATTTAAATTTAAGTAATCCTAGAAAATAATTTATTCCAGCCCCAGAATGCAGAAGCCTATGCTAATTTTCGTGATTGAATTCAATATTATACACATTTTCTTACTGTTTTCCCTGTAAAATGTAACCAATGAAATGTTGTAACTATCACACTTTTTAGTTTTCTTCATGCTAAATGTATTTGTTAATTCATTCATTTAAAAGTTTTCCATTTTAATAGATTTGTAAGCAAATTCTGGAGAACTATTTCTCACCAAAGTAGTTGGCCATAAAATAAAATTTTTATTAATATTTCAATGAACGACTTCAGTGAAGCTCATTTGCAAGGATGCTGCAAGTGATGAGAACTTTAATATACAACAAAAATTTAAATGTTTTGTATTATGAGTGATGTAAAGGAAGCCAGGGGTCTTTACTTAGAACTACAGAGTATGAGAAGGAACAGTTATCTTGATTTATTCTGATCCTTTCACTCCTTACAGCAATGCTGGACAATGTCTGCCAGTTTTCTGTGGGATCTACTCAGGTTTAGAAATGAGAAATGAGACAAACTTAGAACATATAAAAAAGTAAAAAACAATATATGTTTTTCTTAGAAGTACAGCTATCATTCACATTAATTTGATGATACTTGTGAAATCAGTAAGAAGTGAAGTAAGAAGTTGAAGTAAGAAGAAGGTAGGAGAATTTTAAAAATCATATTTAAACTCTTCCAGAAATCCCCTTCACAATTTTCCAGAAATGTCTTTTATTTAAAATGTACCCTGTGATTATTTATTTTAACAGCTTATAATATATATATATAGTATATATGAGAAAAAATATATATCTATATATTTATTTTCTCATGTTTTCTCACAGCATCACAAATTAATAAAAATTATTTTGGACATGAACTAAACATTTCTGAAAGCAATATAGTACTCTCTGTGCCCTCAGTATAGTAATAAATATAAGCTGAAGAAATAGCACAAGGTCTCAACTTCATTCTACTCTCATTGGAATATTGCAGGTATACTCTATTCTTCTGAAGTTTTCTGACAGAGAAACAGCTAAGATCACTTCTTCAGAACTGAAATGTTTCCTAGAAGAAGACAATTCTAACTTTATATAAATGGTTCATTGAAAATGTGGAATAGCACAACTAATATTAATAAGTAAAGATCAGCATGAGGACAAAACCAAAGAAAGTTCTAGAAAAGTCAATGTTGTGGTTCTCACAAAAATAATTCAAGAATTCTAAATAGTAGCAAAGAAAATCCAAAAGTGTATTGAATTTTACTTTACTTAGGCCAATAGGTCTCATGTATGAGATGGTTAACTTTAGAAACATTAGAACATTAGAAACATTAGAAAACTTTTATACATAATATGATAATTAAATATATTATTTTGTTCATAGCATAAAAATAAAGATATAGCTAGAGTTATCTTTCACTGCTGAAATAGATTATGATAATAAAGGAACTGAAAGGTGATTAGAGAAACAATCCTATGTATATATGTAAATTTGATATACAATAGTTGTGCCATCCAAGACCAGTGGGGAAAAGAACAGATATTCAAACAATGGATAAAACCCTTTTCCTCTTCACATGCTAAATAAAAATATCAGATGGCTAAACACCAGAACATACAAATAACCCATATAAAGCTGGAAACCAGAAACATTGTAACACTAAAAAAATATATAGATGAAAGTGCTTAAAACTTTGGGGTTGGGGGATGGAAGGCTCTTTGAGTAACATTCAAAAGATAAAAGCCATAAAGGAAATATTGAAATATTATTTACCTTTAAAAAACAATTTTATATTATAATAAATCCTCACAATAATAAGCAGATGACAGTCCAAGAAACATTATTTGAAACATATAACAATGACAAATGTTTATTATCCAGACTATATAGTAATTTTGACAAATCAGAAAAGAAAATACAATGTATTGCATATCATGTCATATTGCATATGATATAAATATCATTAGAAAATTTTTAAAAGTGATAACAACACCTAGTCAGTGTAAGTATGAATAGACTCTTAACATTACTAGTAATCAGGGAAATGCAAACAGAGTACAGAGAAAGACAGGACATGGCACAAATAAATTTATTAGGATCCATGCATGGAATGATTTGGTATTCCCAGGCTAAGGCCAGACTGATCAATTTAAATCAAAAGAGCATTAGTTATCTATTTTATGTATAGTACTGTGTATATGTCAATCCCAGTCTCTCAATTTATCCCTCCCTCCCCCCAACTGGTAACCATTATTTTTTTTCTACATCTGTGACTCTATTTCTGTTTTGTAAATAAGTTCTTTTGTACCATTTTTTTTTAGATTCCAACATATAAGTGATATCATATGATATTTATCTTTGTCTGACTTACTTCACTCAGTATGACAATCTCTAAGTCCATCCATATCACTCCAAATGGCATTATTTTGTTCTTTTCTGTGATTGAGTAATATTCCATTGTATATATGTACCACATCTTCTTTATCCATTCATCTGTCCATGGACATTTAGGTTGCTTCCATGGCTTGGCTATTGTAAATAGTGCTGCAATGAACATTGGGGTGCATGTCTCCTTTAGGACCATGTTTTTCTCTGGATATATTCCCAGGAGTGGGATTGCTGGATCATATGGTAGCTCTATTTTTAGTCTTTTAAGGAACCTCCCTACTGTTCTCCATAGTGGCTGCACCAATTTACATTCCCACCAACAGTGTAGGAGGGTTCCCTTTTCTCCATGCTCTCTCCAGCATTTATTATTTATAGATTTTTTGATAATGGCTATTCTGACTGGTATGAGGTGATACCTCATTGTAGTTTTGATTTGCATTTCTCTAATAGTAAGGTTGAACACCTTTTCACAGGGAACTCTACTAAACTCTACTCATTGCTCATACTCTGTAATGACCTATATGGGAAAAGAATCTAAAAAAGAGTGGATATATGTATATGTATTACTTATTCACTTTGCTGTACAGCAGAAGCTAACACGGCATTGTAAATATCTACACTCCAATAAAAATTAATTTAAAAATTAAAAAAAATAAAAAGGGGAAAAAAAGAATGATTTTGGGGAAATTGACATCTTAATAATATTGATTCTTCCAAGCAATAAATACAATTTATCGCTTCAAAAAAAATAAATCAAGAATAGGGTCTTATCTACAAGATGTGTTGGGGGAGGTGGGAGAGACTGTTGATTACAAGGGCTGTTAGAGAAATCACATCAGGAACTTACACTTGCTGTGAATCTCAGGGTGCTCTCTAGGGCATGCACTTGCCTGAGGAGCTAATGTCAGTTTAAGGTCACTGCGGTCCACTTGTCCCAACAAAATGTATGCTGAGACAGCAAGTCCATGAGTAGCTTAGCTAACCTCTTCACAGCCTGAACAGTATATTACAGTTAATTTCAGTCATATATAAACAAATATAGGATAGACTTGGAGTTACCTCTGTAGGGCTGAGAGAAATAATGTTATACTATTCAGGTTGAGATAAGGAAGTTAGTGGAAAAGAGTGAAAATTCAATTCACATAGAGAAGGGTATTTAAGAGATATATAGGAAAGCAGAATATTATGGAATTACAAACATATGACAGAGATACTAGCCATGCTGGTGTTCATTGGAAAGGAGATAATGACAAGTAGGGATATAACTTTAGGGACATTAAGAGGAGTGACATTGAGATTGTTAACTTTCAAAAACTTCCATTTTCTCCTTAAATTAATAAGCTGTGTAACATCTAGAATTTTGCAAATTTAATTTAATTAATGATATTTTGAAGACTCAGATAATTATAAATTACACCTCACAGCTGTCTAGTTATTAATGAGTGATGAGTCTGTATATTATTATACAGGACAGCTAAATCTATCAATATATTTTTTCCTACAGGATAATTTTATATATACAAATTTAACCATGAATCAGCAAAACAAACCGACTCTAGATACTGGATCATACTCAGGGATCAGAGCAGGGCAGGAAAGCAATACGTGATTGAATGCATGCATGAAGATCAGATTTTAAGGTCAAGTTCCACGCAGAAAATAGGGCCAATAAGTAACACCTTGATAATACATTAAAATATGAATATATGTTCATATACAAATATGCATATTCAAATACATGAACTATGAATATATGTTTATACTTAATCCTAAGGTATTATTTTAATAATAAATCATGAAAAATTATGATAATGAGATCACTTTACATGAACATTGTATTTTATTTTATTTTATTTTATTTTGCGGTACACGGGCCTCTCACTGTTGTGGCCTCTCCCTTTGCGGAGCACAGGCTCCGGATGCGCAGGCTCAGCAGCCATGGCTCATGGGCCCAGCCGCTCCACGGCATGTGGAATCTTCCCGGACCAGGGCACGAACCCGTGTCTCCTGCATCGGCAGGTGGACTCTCAACCACTGCGCCACCAGGGAAGCCCCTGAACATTGTATTTTTATGTTGCACATATTTATAAAGCCATTTCGTGAAAAATATTTTTCCCAGTAGACTGAGCAAAAATTTAATTATTGGTTTATATTATGCTGGATTTAGCCAAATTTAACTAACAATAGTAAGTAAAATTATGGGCTGCACAGCACACAGAAACATGGAATATAATTTTTTTGCTTGAGGTCAAAATTAAAGGAAGTTTGGAACAATTGTATAGCTTATGTCCAATTCCCTTTTATTCCCATAAAATTGTTAGACATTACAAATTTAATTTTCATTGTTCCCTTTGATACTTCACTGCAGATGTCGACAAATTATGAACTTTAGACGAAGTACTATGAACAGCATGATTTCATTCACTGTATAAATCTTTCTCACTGTCCTCATTTCTTTGCCTACTCTCAGCTTTATAAAGGGATCTAGACAAGTTTCACACATTCCATTTTGTTTTTAGGTACATTAATTTCTTTTCATCTTTAACAGTCTCGCCATTAAAAAAACATTACATGTTTATTACATTCACCTTTTGAAGAGATTAGGTCAGTTTTCTTAGGACTTTTTCACATTTTGGACTTCTCTGGTCGTTTTTAAAAAGTTATTTATATTCAGGTTAGACATCCTTGGTGAGTTCCCGCATAGAGGAGATACCATGTTCTATATATTACAGCACATCAGGAATTAGGACACACAGAATGTTACTGCCCCAGTCATTAATGATACTTGGTTAAGGCAGTTACTGCCAAATCATTTCCCTGTGAATATGGTCCTCTCTGTCTCCCCTGACCCCCCAAAAAATAAAATTGCTACTAATCTGTACAGTGATATTTTGACATCTAACAAATTTCCTATTTGTCAATAATCCTTTACTATGTAATGGTTTTAACATTGAATCATCTTGATTCTATAATTACATGGAAATTGCAAAATGGCAATTTTCTAATTTCATCATTTCTTTTATATCTATTAGGTGATATTCTTCTATTAAGAAGAGTTTTCTTTATTAACTTGAGATGGGCTGAGGTTCCACCTAAAATGTGTAAATGCAACACTTTTCTTTAAATTAAATTCACTTAAATTTGTTAATGGTATCTTTATATAAATGAGACAAAGTTCTTATATCTGAAATACTAAATTGACTAAAAGTTTCTTTAAGTTTTCTTGCCAGAGTATGTTTTACATTGTGTAGTTCACACACTTATGGGAAATCTTATGGTCATCTCTCCCATGGCAACCACCTAAGAAATCACAGTTTAGTCTTATCAACTGAACCCAGGTAAGCCCCACCGAATCTTCCTCAGGAGAGTAGTCACAGAAGCCTTTTTCATCAACCAGAATTGCTACTAATGATCCATTACTCCTATAATATAAACACACAGCCTTAGTATCTGAAGGTTGTAGTTGTGATCACCATTGTGTTACCAGTTGTGTGATGCTGAGTGAGTCCCATAGAAGTGTTCTAGGGCTAACTTTATATTTGTAGGTAATAATGATGAAATTACATACCTCATGGGGATACTGGTAAAGACACAATATATATCTACAAGACTCTCACAGTTTCCTGCTGAGACTGTAAAGGAAAGTCACTTTGAATATTGTTTGCTAGCATTGAATAAAGCTGAGTGTATACATAACCTAGAACACTGCAATTAACTGCAGGGTATATAGTCATCAGAAATGCACATATAGTCACAATATTATATGTATAAGGATATTGATAATAGCACTATTCATGATAGTCAGAAAGTGGAATTAGCCAAATGGCCAGGAACAGCAGAATAAGAAAATTAGATCATGATATATTCACTAACGGAATATTATTATATATAACAAAATCAGCTACATACAATTTTACCAAAAGCTCACAAATATATTGGAGAAAAAAGGCACAGACACAGGGCTTCCCTGGTGGCGCAGTGGTTGAGAGTCCGCTTGCCAGTGCAAGGGACACGGGTTCGTGTCCCAGTCTGGGAAGATCCCACATGCCGCGGAGCAACTGGGCCCGTGAGCCATGGCCGCTGAGCCTGCGCGTCCGGAGCCTGTGCTCCGCAACGGGAGAGGCCACAGCAGCGAGAGGCCCACGTACCGCAAAAAAAAAAAAAAGGCACAGACACAAAAGAATACATACTGTGTGATCCCTTTTATACAAATTTTAAAAACAGTGACAATTCATCTGTGGTGTTAGGTTTCCCTTTGGGGACCAGTGACTAGAAGGAAACTTATGAATTAGAATTACGATTAAGGTTATTCTACTTCTTAAAATTAATCATAGGTCTGTTCACGTTTTTAAAATTAGTTGAGCTCCACAAACACTGTACTTTTTGTATTTATAATTTTTTAAATGTTAAAAGGTTTATGTAAAGCATCTAATAGTGTTTGACACAGAATGTACTGGGTAAATGTTTGTTCCTTTCCTACTTTCTTATAAATAATGAGGCTGTGGGAATGACAAACTGAGGCAATCTCTTTTGCCAAAGCTCTGCCACTTTTTAGATACACAATTGGTTTCATTTTCCTCTACTTTTTT
The DNA here is from genome assembly GCF_011762595.2 of Tursiops truncatus. NCBI lineage: Eukaryota > Metazoa > Chordata > Mammalia > Artiodactyla > Delphinidae > Tursiops > Tursiops truncatus. The sequence goes on along the minus strand of NC_047034.1, from coordinate 11,980,023 downwards.
GTTTAAAAAGCAAAATGTAATTTACTGGTATACTCTATTCCAGTAGGATTGTCTACGAATACATCTTGTGAATAATGTTCAAGTATAGAACACTCACTTTACAACAGAGAAATGATATTTCAAAGTCCAAGAGGAATTACATAGACACCATTCTTTCTATTACCCACTAGAAATGAGACATCTGGTCTGAAACATATTGGTTTTGAAATTCTTTGTGATGTTGTATTGTCAAGTTTTAAGAGATATGTTGTGTTTTCAGCTTTTAAAGTTTTTAAAGTTCAGTGGTCCACCTCAACATTGTGTGGTTAAAATCAAGAATGATAATTAAAAAATGACCCATGCTAATTTTCAACAAAATTTGTAAATTTTATTTGTAAATATAATTAACATAGAGGAATTTACATAATAATTACATCCCTGAAAAATGCATTTGTATACGTTGAATAACTGATCTCCTCCATTTATGTACACATATATGATGAAAACATTTAGAATAAAAATTTGGACTTGAGTAAATTTAAATTATAAAGTTACAAGAGCTCACATATTATATAAATATATATATACATATATATGTTTTGTCATTATTCATAGAAATCAAAATCTTTTGATATTTTAAATCCAGTTAGAGTGAATCAGCAAGGAAAAAAAAGGTATTCATTACAGTTACTCAATTCCATCACTGACCCTTTCTCCTTTCTTCTTTCCCCCTCCTTCTTTCTTTCACATCTCAATCTTCTTGTTCTTCATCTTCTTATGCTACTTTTATTTCATAATCCTATTCCTGCTTCTCTTCCTTTTCCTCCTCCTCCTGCTCTTTCCTTTTCTTCTTTTCCTTTTCCCCAAGTAATGGCATTAACAAAGAGCAAGAGCAAAGCAAAACTGACTTAAAACTGAACTACACTTATCAACGTATTATCTTATATTTAATAACAATTGGTCAATTAAAGTGTTTTAGAGGTGTGAATAAAAGTTGAATAATTAATTGTTAACCGAATAATTGTGCTTTTGTAAGATCTATAGTGTTGTAAGCAGTTAAGGAACAAAACAAAGAATCAAGTAAAGTTAACATTACATATAATATGTAAGTAGCACAAAGCTGTTTTATCTCAAAAATAAAAAGAATTTTCATATAAAAATAAATAATGCAATTGATGTACAAGAACAATCATCATGAGATTATTGTATTTGTCTAAGAGTTATTTGAAAATTTTCAATTCACACAACTAATTTCAGAATTAGCTTTAATAGTAGTATTTTTATATATATGAATCTTATACTATATGACTCAGACTAAAATGATGCTCATTGCAGAAAATAAATCAAAGCAATACTCCTTAACTCTTTGGGTTATATATTCCTTTAAAATTTGTTGAAACTTTGGGTGTTGTCTAGGAAATAAAAATGCATTCATTATATGTGCAGTTTATTTTTTATCTGTTATACCTAACACTGTTAAAAATTAATCTATCTTGACTGAATTGTTGCTCATATTTACTTTGACCTCTGTAGGGATTATATTATTTTGGGTGCTGATTTTTCACCAAAATGGAGTCAATTAGTTAGTAATTTACTAAACAAGATAATATATATTTAGTGTTATTATTGAGATTAATTTGATTTATGAATGTTTAAGTTAAATTAATTTGTCTCTTTCTGCTGTAATGATACAATGGCTTAGCACTGGTTCTTGAATATTTGAGTTCAATCTGCTATCACATGAGAAGGTCTTCTAAGTGTATATACAAAGAAAGAAAATAAAGAGAAAGTATGGGTATGATTAGGAAAAAAAACAAAGCTACCCTGCAGCTAAAAACTCATAAATTAATTGTCAGAGAAAAACATAAGTATTGAAAACCATAACAAAATTTTAAAAAAGGCTTTTCATTAAAATATATATGATAAACTAAAAGAAATCTTACCAACTGGGTATAAAATAATTATAGAACCTTTAGAAACAGAAAGTGAGAAAAGGGCACAAAATACAAATGAAAAATTTCAAATTTCACAAAACTCATAGACAAAATATTTAACCTCACTATCAACAAAAAATGGTAACTGTGCTCCTTTTTGCCTAAGCAATTGGCAAAGTTTTTAAAAGACAGATTTGAGGGGGAAAAAATGGGTTTAGGATTAGAACTGTCACACAGAGTGGACGTGAAAGTTGATACAAACTTTCTAGAAAACAATTTTTTAATGTAACTAAGAATTATATTAATTAGTTTAAGCTGCTTTAAAAAGAGACATAGAATACTCTGGCTCAGAAAACTAAAAAGAGATAAAATACTGTGACTCAAACAAAATAGAAAAACATTTTTTTCACATAAAAATCTGATGAGGTGCAATGGTTAATGCAGGTAGTCACTTTCAATTCATGAGATCATTCAGTGAGTGTTATTTCTTCCTTTTTATATCTCTGCCACCATGTCCAAGAGGATTGCTGTCATCTGCGTGAATAGCTTGGGTTACCACAGCATCTGCACAACAGAAAGAGGAAAAGGTTAGAGGATCACATGTCTACCGTGTTAAGGCCAAGATCCAGTCACATAATTATGATTTTCACTTATATCCTATTGCTGCAAACTTAGACACATAACCATAGCTATCTGAAAGTAACACTGGTCAATGAGTTCTCTAGCTGGCTGACTAATTAGCATAACTTTAGAAGTAGTAATATTTTCTTGCTTTCAATCAGCTCTATGTCAAAGTTACCATATCCGAAAGACTTTTCTGGTCATAGTTCTCAAACTTATGAAATTTCCTCCTATTATTAATGTTGCCTATGTTCTGCTCAACTTTCTCTGTCATCATCAATTCAATGGTAATTAATTCTATGCCATCTGAACACTCTTACTTTGATACACGCAGCTGGGCTGGCAACCATCGTGTACTTAAATAAAAATAATACAATGCATTTCAAAAGATTCTGGGCGACATATCTCCTACTTCCGGTTGTAGACAAATCTCCTGCTTTTAGCAGTAGACAAACAATTGTTTCTTTCTGATACTGAATTTTCAAATTCTGTATTCTCACAAAATTGTTAATTCATGTTGCAGGGAGAACATTTTTTTTCTTTTTTTAGCAAACTCTATTTCTTTCCAATTATGCCTGCAAATTTTCATTCTGACCCCTTTCTGTAGAGTTATGGTCTCCATAGGCATGAAGTCTGCTTTACAAGTTATCACAGGTGGCAGTTACGTCAACTTTTTTCAATGGTATAACAAAGATCATAAGTCGTCAAGTCTGCATTCATTTTTTCCTTGTTGTCCGATGCCCAGATAGCAAGTTTTTGACATATATTTTAGGTTTTGTTTGAGCAACTCTCCAATTTCAAAATTCCACTAATATTTTATACATTATCTAGGTGAAAGGCTATGCTGCTATAACAAAGATACCACAAAATAGAGTTATTTACATAATAGCAATTTAATTATGTTTTCACACAATAGCCCCATGAAAGGCTCGTGGTGGTTGTAGTAGGGGTAGGATCCAGGGCAGGCAATGATTCTAATAATTTTAGTCATGCCATCATGTCACTTCTAATTCTGGTTTCACTAAGATTGTTTTCATTATTCAGACAATGAAAATAGACAAAGAGATGATCCAAGCAATGAACTTGGTAATATACTCAAGGAACAAAAGGATAGAAAACAAAGAAATCAAAATTAGTAAATGAGGTCTCAGTAGTAGTATAACTAATGATAAAAATCACTATTAAAACTCATATTTTATTGTGGGAAGATATTTATTTGTAATTGAGTATTCAATTACTCCATATATCTTAGCATTTTTGTAGATACATTTTTCTATGGGAATAGTTATAACCAATAGGAAAATTAGAAATAATTCTGTTTCATCCATGGAGAAGCATCTAGGGGACTATACTTGAAATTATAATTTGCTTCATTTCTGGTGTATTGACCATGGGAGATTGACACTGAGATGACAAAGTACCCCAAAAAATCCAAGCAGTCCTGATCGATTGAGTCATCACATGAGTCATTCATGCCATGGAGAGTCATCAGAATTTGCATGAGTGTAATATAAATCTCTGTTGATATTTAAGCACTTTTTGTACCACCACATACTTTTGCATATTCTAGTACCTGAATTGGAACAGAAAGTAAATTATTGTGATATTTTTTAAAAATATGCAACATTGACTTAATGGGTAAATTGTGCACTATGATAATAGAAATTCTAATAGAGGCTAAAAAAGATAGAGATTGATGTTATACAAGGACTGCCACCTATGAATACCTGGAAGGCTGGCTATTTGTAATGAATTTGTAGTTTCAGGGAAAGAGATGGAAAATAAAAAATTCAGTAGTGTATCCTTCTGACCATCTTGCCTCTTACAACAGAAATTCTGCAGTGGCCTCTCCAGATTCTTGACCTCTCACCTGAAGCTGAGAATTGGCAAATTCCTAAGAGAAAATAACAGCAACAGAATGCCAGATTATGTTCTCTGAAATTCACCCCTCACTGGGATATTGGCCCTATAAGTTCTATTTTCCTGACACACAAATATATGTGTGCTTTTGTATATGTTTATGTTGTGTGTGTTCCATCTTTTTTAGCTGTTCATTGCTGGAGCCCTGGTATAGCAAAAGTTCACCTATCTTAGGAGAACTAGAAGCTTCAAAAGTAAAATATTTTATAATGTGGTAATCAATCAAATAATTAAGTGATGAATATAAATCAGGACTTTAAAGACGTTTTTCCTGTTCTTTTCCTAAAAGTAATCTACTGATGGCACCAAAAACACTTTGAGTCCACCAGTTACTTTCATGAACACTACCTCAAATGTATTCTCTTACTAAGGCCCCCACTAGAAGGAACAAAGACTCCATGAAGTTGTGCTGTGTCCTGCCTCAAGAGGCACTGACACACTCTTAACATTTAAGTCTCCTCCATGATTAGACCCATCAAGGCAGCAGTACCATCTTGGTGGAGTTTCTATTACTGTCTTGGCGGGGTTCCTAGTGACTGGGTGGAGCGGGGTTCCATCCCAATTCCCCTCGTTCAGGGCACATTCTAAGCCATTTTCCCACATCCCAACCAAATGCCCACAGGAGTTCCAGTGTTTGCAAATATGATGTCACCCCAGAGTATTGTGACCAACCCCATTTCCAAGAAGGTGGCCTAGTCAGTGGGTCAGTACTGATGGCTTAGCTCTTCCCTAGATTGCATGAGATTAAGACACCAAAATACTGACATGCTAAGTAGGGGTGATTCAAATTTTATATATAGAAGGGGCCCAGCCAAAATGAATTTTCTCTAAACATAGCTCAAATGGGCAGTACTGCCTGGTAGGATAAAGCCTTAATCATATTTTTAATTTTCAGAAATGTCTTGTCTTGTCTTCACTATGTTAATACATATGAATTTTGGAGTCAGCTTTTCCAAATGCAAAGCCTTTGGGCATTTTGATTGGAAATTCATTTACTATCAAGATCAACAATAAATAATTTTTAAATGTGGTAATATGAGAGTGTTGCCTGATTTACTTAGGACTTATTTAATGTTATTCAAAAGTTTTATAAATTTCATCTTAAATAGAAGCTGAAATATATTTAAAGATTTTTATATGCATCTATTAAAAAATCTTATGGGTTTGCTTAAAGTAATTTAAGGTGTCAATCACTGAATTTTAAAATTTTAAAGCAACCTTAATATCCTGAATATTTTAAGATATTAAGGTAGAGATCTCTCTATTCATATTCCATTTTTCTTTGCAAGATCCTCTATTTTATTCCAAATTTTGTCTCATTTTTTCCTTTTATTTTCTTCTTCATTCTATAATCTTTGGGAGTAATTCTGTTCAGAATTTAACTTATTAAGACCAATCTTTAGATCAGTTTTTGTTCCTGAATTTTTCTTAACATGAGCCATTAAAAAATTTTTTTAAATATGTATGTAACTTTCAGTATTCCTCTATCTCAATGAATTCCAATATGTAATGTTTTGGTAATTTTCTCTTTCTGAAGATTTTCTAAATACCATTATGATTTCTTTCTTTCTCATGAGTCATTAAGAAATGTGTTTCTTCCTTTCTTTGTTCTTTTAAGTCCATTACTTTTAAACAATATGTATCTGGATTTTGTAAATATTTCAGTCTAAAAGGAGAGTCTGCATTTTAACTAGACAGTTGTTTAGTCAATTCGTATTTTGTCATATCTGATATATCTGTGTTGATTTCTTTGGCATTTTCTATTTGATTCTCTTTTTCTATGTTTTTTTCTTTGTGTTTTGCCTTTGATTGGACTGATGTTTTATCTTACTTTTTTCCTATATGCTACTGTGAATTTGTGTGTTTCACATCTATTTTTAAAGGTTATGATAGGTATTTTCACATGATATTGAACTAAATAAGACTTTTCTTCATTGGGAGACTTTTCATTACTATTTCAGTCTCCTTACTCATTATCTGTATGTTCAGATTTTCTGTTTCTTGAAGATTCAGTCTTGGTAGGTTGTATGTTTCTAGGAATGTATCTATTTTTCTGTTATTCAACTTTTTGGCTTATACTTGTTCATAGTAGTATTTTTTGACCCTTTATATTTCTGTGGTATCATTATAATGTTTCTTCTTTTACATATACTTTTATTTAAATTATTCTCCCTCTTTTTTACTTAGTCTAGGTAAAAGATTGTAAATTTTGCTTATATATTAAAAACAAATTTTAGTTGTGTTGTTCTTTTCTATACTTTTAAATTTCTATTTAACTTATTTCTACTTATTTTTAAATTTTTCTTTAGTCTGCTAACTATGAACTCAATTTGTTCTTATTCTAGTTCCTTAAGTTATAAAGTTAGATTTTTTGAGAGCTTCTTTTTTCTTTTTCTCTTAATGTATGCATTTATCTCTATAAACTTCCCTCTTTGTACTGCTTTTGCTGCATCCCATATGTTTCCATATGTTGTATTTCCATTTTTGTTTGTCTCAAGATTTTCCTTTTGGCTTCTTTTGTGATCCATTGTGCGTTCAAAAATGTGTTGTTTAATTTCCACATATTTGTGGTTTCCAATTTTCTCTTTTTTATTGCTTTCTAACTTTATAATGTCGTAGCCAGAAAAGTTACTTGATATGATTTCAATTTTCTTAAAATTTTTAAGACTTTTTTTGTGTCCCAATTTATGATCTATTCTTGAGAATGTCCTATGTGCTCTAGAGAAGAACATGTAAAGAGACCAGGGCGTTTACTCCTAGAAACCTCTGAAATCTGCTGAATGTGTCCTTTCTTACAGGACTTTGGTAGATTGTATTTTTTTCTCAAAATTCTTTCTCCTCCATTCATATAATTTTTTATTATCCTCTGGGCTCTTTGCCAGTGGAATGTGATAATGCTGTGTATTAAAACAAAAGGAAAAAAGACAAATAGTAATCTATTGACTATATGTAGATAGCAGATGTGTTTTGTTTGACCTTACAATCTTGATTCACAGAGTGTTTTCAGGATGATTAATGGTCAACATGTAAAACCAATAGATTATAAGTAGATATCCAGAAGACTAACTTTCCTTGAAAAATCAGATATGTCAGCAAATAGCAACAATGGACACCCTGCTTTAGATTGTCATGCTCTTTTTTTTTTTTGCCATGTTCCCCATTGCTCCTTAATAATTGTCAACACCAGGTCAGTGTCAGTTGCCCCTTATTATCTTGCTTGTCCTGTTTCTTTTCTTATGCTCAGTTGATTTATGTTAAATGATTATTTCATGGAGGCGTTTCAGCATCTTGCATTGTTTGGGAAACATAAAATCTTAAAGGTATTAGAATAAATTCCTTTTAGAGGAATAAAATTTTACAATTCTTACTGGATTTATTGTCATGTTTTCTGAGACCAAAGAAATCTCTTTTAATTTTGAAAATTTTCTCTGCATCTACTTGAAATATTTTGTTATTTATAATACTTGTGTTAAATATCACCAGTCTTTCAGCTCCTCGACTAAACCCTTAATAGCAGTCAGTATCACCTGAAATGATAAATTAAAAACAGAACATCAAGCTGCTCTTTAATGTCAAGGTTCATTTAATATAGCTGATCACTATGAAAGCAAACAATGAACAATTAAAAAGAGATCCCATCCATATAATGTATATCAAGTGTTTTAATTGTCTTCATTAGGGATGCATGAAAAAGCCAAGATGTGTTTTGGTTGTGGAAAGTAATGATCCAAGATAAAAATATATCAACATGGGAGAAAAATAGCACATAAAACTATTTCTGATTTGTCACCTGCAATTAGAAGCACCTTTCCATGACACCTTTGAATCAGTTATTAAATGTTCAGATGATTAAAATACAGGCTGGTCAAAGAAATCCAATTAACAGTGTAGATTATTCTCACAAGTGAGCTGCTACTTTACACATAGTTTGAGCAACTTAAAATGCTTCACACCAAGAGAAGTTTTCATGAAAAGGAAATTGCAGACAGTAGGCATCATAATAAAAAGCATGTCCATTTAGATTTATGTTTCAAATTGGGAAATACTTTTAATACTGGATTTTTCAACCTCTGCATTATTGACACTTAGGTCAAGATAAGGTGTTTTGTTTTTGGTTTTGGTTTTGAGAAGTTGCCCTGTTCATTGTAGGGTGTTTAGTAGCATGGCTGATTTAACCAATTTGATGTCAGTAGCAATCCTCCAGTTGTGACAACTAAAAATGTATCTAGATATTGTAAATATCCACTATAAGGTAAGATTATCTCTAGTTGAGAAACATAGTTTAATGTTACATCTTCTTACATATTAGAACACACACCCTATGAGTATTCAAAAGTAGCAGGAAATATAAACATGCACAATAAACTTATTTAACTAAAGAAAATTTGGATTTTAAGGAATCACTTAAAATTTAAAGTATTAGAACATGAATCATGAGGTACACATCCAAAAGTATGATACTAACCTTAGTAAAATCTATTTACTCAATTTTATTGTACAATGACTTGTGAACATCTTGCTATGTACAAGCACTGTGCTAGATATCAAGATGTTTAAGAACAATAAGACAACATTCTACTTGCAAACTGATTTTGGTCTTATTTATTTATGATTAATTCACATGCACTATTTTTCATTTTAATATTAAGAAATGTTACTGTTTTTCAGCTTTAAAGAGGTTAAATAGACAAAAAATATTACATGTATAATGTGTCCAAAATTGATGTTTTCATATATATATGTGTGTATATATATACACACACACACACACACACACTCACACACATTGTGAAATGACCACCACAATCAAGCTAATTAACTTATGTATAACTCACAGGTATCATTCTCTTTTTTCTTTTTTTCTTTGTGGTGAGGACACTTAAGATCTACCCTCTTAGCAAATTACAAATACAAGGTACAGGGTTGTTAACTATAGTCACTCTGCTGTAAATTACATCTCCAGAAATTATTCACATTTATAACTGAAACATTATAACCTTTGAGCAAATCTCCACATTTGTCCATCCCCCTGGCCCTTGGTAACCACCATTCTACTCTCTTTTTCTGTAAGATTATTTTAGATTCCATATATAAGTGAGATCATTAACTATTTGTCTTTTTCATGTTTGGCTTATTTCACTTAAAATAATATCCTCTAGGTTCACCAGTGTTATCACAAATGGCAAGATCTTCCTCTTTATAATAAAATAAACTATATGCCGTTATATAGTGCATTTTCTTTATACCTTCATCTATCATCAGACATTTTGGTTGTTTTCATGTCTTGGCTATTGTGAATAATGCTGCAGTGAACATGGGAGTGCAGATGTCTCTTAGAGATCATGACTTTAATTCCTTTGGATACAACTTAGCAGTGGGATTACTGGATCATATGGTAGTTCTATTTTTAATTTTTTGAGACACCTCCAATGCCTGCACCAAATTATATTCCCACCAACAATATACAAGGCAAGTGTTCTTTTTTCTCTACATCCTCTCCAACACTTGCTATCTTTCGTATTTTTGATAATAGTTATCCTGGTAGGTGCGAGGTGATAGCTCATTGTCATTTTGATTTGCATTTTCCTGATGATTAGTAACCTTTTCATATATGTGTTGGCCATTTGTATGTCTTTTTTTGAGAAATATTTTTCAGGCTTTTTGCCAATTTTTAATCAGGTTATTTGCTTTTCTGCTACTGAGTTATATGAGTTTGCCTATGTTTTGGATATTAACCTATCATCAGATATATGGTTTGAAATTATTTTCTCCCATCCCATAGATTGTTTTTTCACACTGTTGATTATTTTCTTTGCTGTTAAGAAGGTTTTAAGTTTGGTGTAGCCCTACTCATCTATTTTTGTTTTTGGTGTCATAATAAAAAAATCCATTGCTAATACCAATGTCAGGAAGCTGTTTCTCTAAGTTTTCTCCTAGTAGTTTTACACTTTCAGGTCTTATATTTGTCTTTGATCCATTTTGAGTTGATTTTTGTGTATGGTTATGATAAAGGTATAAATTCATTCTTTTGTATGTGGATATCTGATTATCCCAGTACTATTTGTTAAAAAAACATGCTTTACCCACTTGTATTCTCTTGTCAAAGATCTATTAACCATATTTGCATGTCCTATCAATTATTGACTGTGAAGTAGTAAAGTCTCTTACTATTACTGTATTTCTGTCAATTTCTCCCTTCAAATTTGTCTATATTACCTTTATATATTTTGGTGCTCAGTGTTGGATGAATGTATATTTACAGATGAGCTGGTTTCATGTTTTTAATATACATCACTCACAATGCTCCACTAATATCTATACTTGGTAGATTTATTTAAATCATAATGACAGGTGCCAGTATTTTGGAAAAGTTGTGTCAGTTTCTAAAACCATTAAACATATGACCATCTATGGCCTAGAAATTTATTTTTACAAACATAAATTCATATGCCACAAAAAAGACTTGTACAAGAATGTTCATAGCAGGCTTATTTCACATATTAGTAAAATAACAATCAACAGGATCATGGAGAACTAGTTGTGGTACATTCATGTAAAAGAAAAATACTTATCAATGAAAGAGAACATATTACTGGAATATTCAACAGCAGAAATGAATTTGAAAAACATCATAAAAAGTCAAACATAAAAGAATATATATTATAAATTTCCTATTCTATGGAGTTTGATAGTTCATCTGTGGCAATGAAAGTTAGAATCATGTTACCTCTGTGTGTGTTTGGGGGGGTTGTTTGACTAGATCTAGATGATATGAAACTGTATTAATCTAGGTGGTTTTACATAGGCAAAAATTTATTGAGCTGTATATAAAAGATTTCAACATTTTATTTTATATAATGATCATCAGTAAAAATTTCTAACAAGAAAAACTCAATTCAAACTAGCATTCATCACTGAGATGTATTGCTTTATGCAGTTGGAAACTAAAACAGTGATCTGAGTATTGGTGCTACTGGTATCAGGAACTTTACATGAGTTTTAGTGTTCTTTCCCTCTCTCTATTTCTGAGCCCTGATTGCTCTGCTTAGCACCACTATCATAATTCTTCTCTATAGGATATAGAATAATCACTACGGGATTGGAATTACATTGTAACATCCTATTTATCCTAACTGAAAAAAAGTCTCCAATATCTGAAGAACATAATTCCAAGGAGAGATCTAATTATCTAGGCTTAGATCATAAGATTATTATAAGATTATAAGATTATTTTACATAGAGTGTTGGAAATTGCAATTGGCACTTAATTAGTCATGTACCATTTGGGGTCAAATTAGCTCCATCAGGCCAAATGCAATCACTTCCCATAGGGAAGAGTTCTCTGCAGGAAAGGAAATGAAAGGGAAAGAAAGGAAAGGAAAGGAAAGGAAAGAATAGAAGTGATATCAAAGAAGAATTGATTTTAATGTCACTTGGGATGGAAATGAACACTATGAGATGTGTACCAACATTTTCAATTAAATATGGAGAATGACAAATTATAATTACTCATGTTGGAAATTAGTAGGATTAGACACTGGCATTAGTCAATGTCTACAGGGACTATTTTTTTTCTTTTACATACGTGTTCAATTCAGGAACCTTTGATTTAGAAATGTCATTGAACACTGAGATGAAACCCAAAATTACCTCTAGAATCTGTGGAAATATGTGGTTTCCATTTAAAGAGCTTGGGGACTGTAGCAGTATTAGAGAGCTGAGTTTCAGTTGACACCAGGAGGTAGAGAGAACAGTTTTTAATGAAACTAGGAAAGAAAGTGTTTTTACTATTGATTTTGGTTTGGAGAATTCCAGAGAAACAGAGAAGGATAGGGATATTTCTAGGATACATCAAAAAAGAGAAAGATAGCAATTTGAGGATAAACATGCAGAGAAAATGGTTAATAAAGGCATCAACAAAATGACAAAGATTTAGGGCTAAGGAGATTTGATGGCCTGAAAATATGAAGTGGAAATAGAGTGTGGTTTCATTGACATTGCAGGCTATGTTTAAGAGCTGTGTGGGAAGATCTAGGAAGAAAACCCCGCCAGTTCTGTGGACACTGATGTTCATCATCACATCTTTACATAGAAATTAGGGGGAAAGCTTAAATTCAAACAGCAAAAAGAACAATGTAAAGTCAAGGTCAATAGGTTCTCCAGAGAAACAGAACCAGTAGGAAGTGTAGGACATGTGTGTATGAGAGAGAGATTTTAAGCAATTGGCTTACACTGTTGTGGGGCTGGCAAGTCCAAAATCTACAACGCAGACCAGTACACTGGAGAACCAACGAAAACTTAACGTTAACATCTTGAGTCAAAGGGCTGTTTGGTGGCACAAGTTCTTCCTAGGGGAGCCTCAGTCTCTTCTCTAAGACCTTTAGCTGATTAAATGATGCCCACTCACATCATGGAGGCAAATCTTCTTTACTTAAAGCCTATTGATTTAAATGATAATCACAGGGGAACCTTCATGATAGTGAAGGAGTAAGATGCGGAGATAAACTTCCTCCTGACAAATATATCAAAAATATATCTACATGTGAAACAACTCCTACAGATCACCTACTGAATGGTGGCAGAAGACTTCAGACTTCCCAGAAGGCAAGAAACTCCCCCACATACCTGGCCATGTGGCAGATAAGTTCTTGGTGTTCTGGCCAGGTGTCAGGCCTGAGTCTGAGGTGGGAGAGCTGAGTTCAGGACATTGGACAACCAGAGACCTCCTGACCCCATGTGATATCAATCAGTGAGCGCTCTCCCAGAGATCTCTGTCTCAACGCTAAGACCCAGCTCCACCCAACAGCCAGCAAGCTCCTGTGCTGGTTTCCCCATGCTAAATAACTAGCAGGACAGGGACACAACCTCACCCATTAGCAGAGAGGCTGCCTAAAATCATAATAAGGCCACAGAGCCCCAAAACACACCACCAGACATGGTCTAGATCACCAGAAAGACAAGGTCCAGCCCCAACCATCAGAACACAGGCACCAGTCCCCTCCATCAGGAAGCCTACACAACCCACTGAACCAACCTTATCCACTGGGGCGGACACCAAAGAAAATGGGAACTACAAACCTGCAGCCTGTGAAAAGGAGACTCCAAACACAGTAAGTTAAGTAAAATGAGAAGATAGAGAAATACACAACAGATGAAGGAATAAGGTAAAAACCCACTAGACCAAACAAATGAGAGGAAATAGGCAGTCTACTCTGAAAGAGCAAACAAACAATGATGAACAACACAATAAATGAAACTAAAAATTCTCAAGAAGGAATCAATAGCAGAATAACTGGAGCAGAAGAAGGGGTAAGTGACCTGGAAGATGAAATAGTAGAAATAACTACTGCAGAGCAGAATAAAGAAAAATGAATGAAAAAAATGGACACAGTCTCAGAGACCTCTGGAACAACATTAAAAGCACCAACATTTGAATTACAGGGGTGCCAGAAGAAGAAGAGAAAAAGAAAGGTACTGAGAAAATATTTGAAGACATTATAGTTGAAAACTTCCCTAATATGGGAAAGGAAATAGTTAATCAAATCCAGGAAAGGCAGAGAGTCCCATACAGGATAAATCCAAAGAGAAACACGCCAAGACACATACTAATCAAACTATCAAAAATTAAATACAAAGAAAAGATATTAAAAGCAGCAAAGGAAAAACAACAAATAACATAAAAGGGAATCCCCATAAGGTTAACAGCTGATCTTTCAGCAGAAATTCTGTGAGCCAGAAGGGAGTGGCAGGACATATTTAAAGTGATGAAAGGGAAAAACCTACAACCAAGATTACTCTATCCAGCAAGGATCTCATTCAGATTTGATGGAGAAATTAAAAGCTTTACATACAAGCAAAAGCTGCGAGAGTTCAGCACCACCAAATCAGCTTTACAACAAGTGCTAAAGGAACTTCTCTAGGCAAGAAACACAAGAGAAGGAAAAGACCTACAAAAACAAACCCAAAACAACTAAGAAAATGATAATGGTAACATACATATCAATAATTACCTTAAATGTAAATGGATTAAATGCTCCAACCAAAAGACATAGACTGGCTGAATGGATATAAAAACAAAACCATTATATATGTTGTCTACAAGAGACCCACTTCAGACCTAGGGATACACACACAGACTGAAAGTGAGGGGATTGAAAAAGATATTCCAAGCAAAGGAAATCAAAAGAAAGCTGGAGTAACAATTCTCATATCAAACAAAAGAGACTTTATATAAAGACTATTACAAGAGACAAAGAAGGACACTACATAATGATCAAGGGATCAATCCAAGAAGAAGATATAACAATGGTAAATATTTATTCACCCAACATAGGAGCACCTCAATACATAGGGCATGTGCTAAAAGCCATAAAAGGGGAAACTGACAGTAACACAATCATAGTAGGGGACTTTAACACCCCACTTTCACCAATGGACAGATCATCCAAAATGAAAATAAATAAGGAAACACAAACTTTAAATGATACATTAAACAAGATGGACTTACTTAATATTTATAGGACCTTCCATCCAAAAACAACAAAATACACTTCCTTCTCAATTGCTCATGGAACATTCTCCAGGATAGATCATATCTTGGGTCACAAATCAAGCATTGGTAAATTTAAGAAAATGGAAATTATATCAAATATCTTTTCCAATCACAACGCTATGAGACTAGATATGAATTGCAGGAAAAAAGCTGTAAAAAATACAAACACATGGAGGCCAAATAATACACTACTAGATAACCAAGAGAACACTGAAGAAATCAAAGGGGAAAAAAAAAAATACCTAGAAGCAAATGACAATAATATCACAACGACCCAAAATCCATGGGATGCAGCAAAAGCAGTTCTAAACGGGAAGTTTATAGCAATACAATCCTACCTCAAGAACAAGAAAAATCTCAAATAAAAAACCTAACCTTACACCTAGAGCAATTAGAGAAAGAACAACAAAAAACCCCCAAAGTTAGCAGAAGGAAAGAAATCATAAAGATCAGATCAGAAATAAATGGAAAAGAAATGAAGGAAACAATAGCAAAAATCAATAAAACTAAAAGCTGGTTCTTTGAGAAGATAAACAAAATTGATAAACCACTAGCCAGACTCATCAAGATAAAAAAGGAGAAGACTCAAATCAACAGATTAGAAATGAAAAAGCAGAACACTGCAAAAATGCAAAGAATCATGAGGGGTTACTACATGCAACTATCAGCCAATAAAATGGACAACCTGGAAGAAATGGACATATTGTTAGAAAAGCATGACCTTCTGAGACTGAGCCAGGAAAAAATAGAAAATATAAACAGACCAATCACAAGCACTGAAATTGAAACTGTGATTAAAAATCTTCCAATAAACAAAAGCCCAGGACCACATGGCATCACAAACAAATTCTATCAAACATTTAGAAAAGAGTTAACACCTATCATTTTTAAACTCTTCCAAAAAGTAGCAGAGGGCGCAGCACTCCCAAACTCATTCTATGAGGCCACCATCACCCTGATACCAAAACCAGACAAAGATGTCACAAAAAAAGAAAACTACAGGCCAAAATCACTCATGAACATAGATGCAAATATCCTCAACAAAATACTAGCAAAGAGAATCCAACAGCACATTAAAAGGATCATACACCATGATCAACTGAGGTTTATCCCAGGAATGCAAGGATTCTTCAATATATGCAAATCAATCATGATACACCACATTAACAAAATGAAGTATAAAAACCACATGATAATCTCAATAGGTGCAGAAAAAGCTTTCGACAAAATTCAACACCCATGTATGATAAAAACCCTCCAGAAAGTAGGCATAGAGGGAACTTACCTCAACATAATAAAGGCCATATACAACAAACCCACAGCCAACGTCATTCTTAATGGTAAAAAACTGCAACCATTTCCTCTAAAATGAGGAACAAGACAAGGATGCCCACTCTCACCACTATTATTCAACATAGTTTTGGAAGTTTTAGCCACAGCAATCAGAGAAGAAAAAGAAATAAAAGGAATCCAAATTGGAAAAGAAGAAGTAAAGCTGTCACTGTTGCAGATGAGATGATACTATACATAGAGAATCCTAAAGATGCTACCAGAAAACTACTAGAGCTAATCAATGAATTTGGTAAAGTAGCAGGATACAAAATTAATGCACAGAAATCTCTGGCATTCCTATACACTAATGATGAAAAATCTGATAATGAAATTAAGAAAACACTCCCATTTACCAGTGAAACAAAAAGAATAAAATACCTAAGAATAAATCTACCTAAGGAGACAAAAAACCTGTATGCAGAAAACTATAAGACACTGATGAAAGAAATTAATGATGATACAAACAGATGGAGAGATGTACCATGTTCTTGGGTTGGAAGAATCAACAGTGTGTAAGTGACTATACTACCCAAAGCAATCTACAGATTCAATACAATCCCTATCAAACTACCAAAGGCATTTTTCTCAGAGCTAGAATAAAAAATTTCACAATTTGTGTGGAAACACAGAAGACCCCAAATACCAAAGCAATCTTGAGAAAGAAAAACGGAGGTGGAGGAATCAGGCTCCCTGACTTCAGACTATACTACAAAGCTATAGTAATCAAGACAATATGGTACTGGCACAAAAACAGAAATATAGATCAACGGAACAGGATAGAGAGCCCAGAGATAAACCCACACACATATGGTCACCTTATCTTTGATGAAGGAGGCAAGAACATACAATGAAGAAAAGATAGCCTCTTCAATAAGTGGTGCTGGGAAAACTGGACAGCTACATGTAAAAGAATGAAATTAGAACATTCTTAACACCATACACAAAAATATACTCAAAATGGAGTAAAGACCTAAATGAAGGCCAGACACTATAAAACTCTTAGAGGAAAACATAGGCAGTACACTCTATGACATAAATCACAGTAAGATCTTTTTTGACCCACCTCCTAGAGAAAGGGAAATAAAACCAAAAATAAACAAATGGGACCTAATGAAACTTAAAAGCTTTTGCACAGCAAAGACAACCATAAGCAAGACAAAAAGACAATCCTCAGAATGGGTGAAAATACTTGCAAGTGAAGCAACTGACAAGGGATTAATCTCCAAAATATAAAAACAGCTCATGCAGCTCAATATCAAAAAAGCAAACAACCCAATCAAAAAATGGGCAGAAGATGTAAATAAACATTTCTCCAAAAAATACATACAGATTGCAAACAAACACATGAAAGGATGATCAACATCACTAATCATTAGAGAAATGCAAATCAAAACTACAGTAAGGTATCACCTCACACCACTCAGAATGGCCATCTTCAAAAAATCTACAAACAATAAATGCTGGAGAGGGTGTGGAGAAAAGGGAACCTTCTTGCACTGTTGGTGGAAATGTAAATTGATACAGCCACTATGGAGAACAGTATGGAGGTTCCTTAAAAAACTAAAAATAGAACTACCATACGATCCAGCAATCCCACTACTGGGCCTATACCCTGAGAAAACCATAATTCAAAAAGAGTCATATACCACAATGTTCATTGCAGCTGTATTTGCAATAGCCAGGACATGGAAGCAACCTAAGTGTCCACTGACAAACAAATGGATGAAGATGTGGCACATATATACCATGGAATATTACTCAGCCAAAGACAGAAACAAAACTGAGTTATTTGTAGTGAAGTAGATGGACATAGAGTCTGTCATACAGAGTGAAGTAAGTCAGAAAAAGTAAAACAAATACTGTGTGTAATACATACTTATGAAATCTTAAAAAAAAAAAAAGGTTCTGAGGAACCTAAGGGCAGGACAGGAACAAAGACACAGACATAGAGAATGGACTTAAGGACACGGGAAGGGGGAAGGGTAAGCTGGGACGAAGTGAGAGAGTGGCATGGACATATATACACTACCAAATGTAAAATAGATAGCCAGTGGGAAGCAGCCGCATAGCACAGGGAGATCAGCTCGGTGCTTTGTGACCATCTAGGGAGGTGGGATAGGGAGGGTGGGAGGGAGATGCAAGAGGGAGGGTATATGGGGATATATGTATACATATAGCTGATTCACTTTGTTATACAGCAGAAACTAACACAACATTGTAAAGCAACTAATGATGTTTAAATTTTTTTTTAAATTAAAATAAATGTTAATCACATTTAAAACATATGTTCACCGCAAAATCTTTACTGGGATTTGACAAACATGGCACCATGATCTAGCCAGGTTGACACATACAATTAAAATTAACCATCTTACTACTCAAAATATTATGTAGTCATTAAAATTTCAATAATCTGATAATAGAAGGGAAACTGTTTCCAGTACACTGGTAAATACAAAAGTAATGGAAGTAATATACAAAACCTGATACTTATGTGAATTGTTTCTATTTTAAAAGTTTTCATGATAGAAACAAATGGAATTTTTTCTCTCTTATAACACCTTTGAGTTTTGTACATTTTCTAAAATGAGTATTTATTATGTTTTGGAGAAAGATAAATGTTAGATTCAAAATTGGTTCAAACATAATTAAACCAAAGGGGAAAAAATGATTCATACCCTATATTTAAAGCATTTAAAAGCAGCACTGTGAAGCTCACCTTCTCTGTGCCTTTCTTGCTCATTGTGGTGTGCTGAATTATGCCAACCCTAGTTTTATAGGTTGAAGTCCTAACCCCCAGTACCTCAGAAAGTGACTACATTTGGAAAGAGGCTCTTTAAAGAGGTAATTAAGTTGAAAGAATGTCATTAGGGTGGATCCTAATCCAATCTAACTGGTGTCCTTATAAGAAGGGGAAATCTGGGGACAGGCCATGTGAAGACATAGGGAGAGGACAGCCAACAAAAAGTCAGGGAGACAGGCATGAGAAGAAACCAATCCTGCCATCACCTTGATCTTGAACTTACAGCCTCCAGAACTGTGACAAAAATACTTCTGTTGTTTAAGCCATATGGTCTGCAGTACTTTCTTATGGCAGCCCTAGCAAAGGAATACACTCACACTCAGCATGAATCCTGCAGGAGACTGCTATACTGCTCTTTGTTACACAGGTAGTGTGGGAATTCAGGCAGCCTCCTTGCTTTTTTTATATCCAAGAATGTTTTTACTTTTAAAAGTTGCCTCTGTAGGGTTTGGAGATGAATCTGTGAAAATATTTTGCAAGGAAACACCAGCAAGCCCACATGCTCCACACAGGTTGTCCTACCCTGGCATATGCTCCTGTGATATTCAGTGTTTGATTCCCTCTGCAAGTGTAGCAGTGCTGTGGTAGGATTTATGGTTTCGGTGCAGCATTGTGTGTATTGATGGATTGTTTGGCTAGGTGTTTTGCAGTATTTTCTTTGTTTCCAAAGGTATACTTAACCACACTGCTAGCTACTCGCCATTGTTCAACTTAGCTCCCTAACAATGGAATCTACTCTTTTTGATATAAGACATCTTTGAGGAGCAATTTGTAAAGCACTGTGTCCACACGTTCGCAGACTTTCTAAAAGAAAAATGTTACTCTGGATATATTGAATGACCTTGGGGAAATCATAAAAGTGATCTGTGAGAAATGACGTCATGAGTCATCCTTTCACCTTAACTTAGAATTATGAAAAACATTCTAGATCAAGATTCTAATAACACCTGTTCCATATACTTCCATGGATGTTACAAAATTGTCTATATTGGCATTGGCCCCTGCAGTGTTTTATACACAGTACTGCATTTTGAGTCAAAATGATGCTATCTCAGAAATAAAAGTAAGTTTGAGAGTAACAATGTAGCTGGAAAAGGGTAGCTCTAAGACTGGTCATCGGAATTCTTATCTGATTTACATTCTATCTTCCACTTAGCACATATGCTTAAAGGAGTTCCTGAGCAGGTTTACTAAACTTCATCACACATTCAACAAATCACTCTATCTTTCTCTCCATTTTTTTTTTAGCCTTTACAGATTTTATAAAAGTGAAATAAAAGCAAATCATTTTGATTTGTAAATTTTTAAAGCAGAAAACAAAGTTAATTGCAAAGTTATATATATATCCCTTCCAACTTTATATGTATATATATACGTAAACTTTCCCAATGCCCACCAAGTTTTACAATACAACTGTTAACACAGGTAATATACAATTAAGGAAATTAAATACATAGAGGCATCACCACTGCAAAAAAGTAAGGACAAATTTCAGTTATTTATGGGAAACAGAGTTTTAGAAGTGGCTTGAAGTCACTAACAGCCACTAAAGTAACCCTAAGACAAGTGATTTGGAACCTGCAGGATCAGACAGCAGCCCTCAGAGTTTTATACTGTTCTCTTTCTGTCTGCTCTTTCTGACAGAAATGTCCATTTTACTATTCTGTAGTGAAATTCTGTTGTTTGAATATTTTTCCAATTCTCATACACTTTAATTATGATAAAAATAAAATGATTATACATAACCCTCAAGTGATATTTTAAACTAGTGGAACATTCCTTATCTAGTTTTGAGGAATTTTAAGAACGTTTGTTTTTTGTTTTTTTTTTTTTGCTTATAAAAATTATTTCTAAGGGTTCTGATTCACCAAAAGCATTTGGTTTGTGTGTGTGTGTTAGTTATTGGACATTATAACGTATGTCTAGATCAATAGCAGCATGAATTTATTAGATAGTTCACTCTTGGGATGACAAAGACCTTAGTAATAAATGGGAAGTTGGTTGGTTGGTTCTAGATCTAGGGATTGAGTTTCCCTGGGTGCCATGTTCTGCAGCCTATGTTTTAACCATGTATTTATATCCATTATACACTATTTAGCAATAACTGAAAATGCTATTAATCTAAAATTAAATCTATAGGTTTCTCATTAAAAACATGTGTCTCTAATTGCACAGAAATAACATTTCTGATATATATTTTCACTACTGTCATCACATTTGTATGAGGATAAAATTCTTGACATTTTATTTTCTTTCATTCTCCATTTGAATTAATCACTGATTCCTTGTATTTCCACCTTATAAATATCCTTCTAAACTATTCACTAGTACCAACTTATTACTAGTTACTACTATCTGTCACCTGACCTAAACATAAAAAACCCCTGACTGGTTTACAAGCATGTACTGTCCTTACTCAAATCTGTTTGCTATAAATTGATCACCCGTCTGCTTTAAAATGCTGAAATGATCATCTTTAGTGCTTCCAGCAAAGACTGTTTCCTTTCCTTTAGCATGATTTTCAAAGTTCTATGCCCAGAATTCCTCTTCTCTATCACCTCATACATGCTCCTGTAGATCTATACCTTCTAGTGACACTAGACTGTCTGTTCTATAACTGATCATGGCCCTCCTGTCCAGGACACCTGCATGCTCTTTCTCTCCCTGCACAACTCTTGATTTAGGAATATTTTCAGTTCTCTAGCACTGATATTGCAGTAGATCAGACACAAATACATGGGCTTATTTCCTAGGTTTCCTTTCTATCCAAACCGAGAGTCAACACATTTGTGTTCTTTGGTGACTGTAAATTTAAAATGAAGTAAAAGTCTCAATTAAGTGGTGAATCAATTTATTAGAAGCCAGTAGTTTCTTTTGGGGACACCCTCCTGAAAATACTTCCTTCAAAAATCTCTGCAGTAAATCCACAAAAAAACATTCAGATGATTTTAACTTTCTACCTGGAATCAGAGACCCCAGCTAACATTTACTGACTTTACAACTCAAGAGAATTACCTGTAATTTCTAGTTATAAAGTCTCCACCCAAATTTTCTCAGTTTTGAGTTACTCTCATTAAGAATTATTATTCTCATCTTAATAAAGCTACTTAGAATTATCCATGCATGCAGTGATATGCAGGGCATAAGACTTTGATAGAAATGCCTTGCTGAAAATAAGAAAAATGTATCCAACATAATTTCAAATTATTTTGTATATAAGTATGGTTTAGTTTAAGTTTAGATATAATGAAAGATAATTCTTCTGTCTCTCCTTCATATATATTTATTTATATATATATATATTATAATTTTACTTTTCTCGCTTTATTAATTCTAGGGTATAATCTTAAAATAGAATAGCTACCTGTTTGGATAACTTTTTCAATCCTTTTGCAGTTGTGCTACAGCACAGGTAACACAGATGGACAATCTTAGAATAGTGTATATTAGTAGTACAAATGTACATTTTATTTATAATCCAAATCTACTGTTTTATGGTTGTTTTATTACTTCAATTATTTTTTCCCAAAATTCAAAGCTCCAGTGAAATTTTTGGTTCCCAGGATAAATATGATGTCTATAAGCTGGCAGCTACCAGTAGACACCAACAATTCCAAACTCATATGTTTTCCTTTGTTATATTTTAGAATAAAGACAAAAGTGTAAACATATTGACTGTGCTATTTTTATTAGCTGTGACAAAAATGTGTACATAGTTTTGACTATTGCGTGCTATAAAAACAATAACAACATATTGATGATGTGAAATAATATAAATTTCAAATTTGAAAATTACATTCAAAATACACATTTTTTATAAAAATTAAAATTATTTTTGATGTTTTTAAAAATGTATTTTTCACCTATGTCAGTGTTTTCTCCTTTGTTTTTAATCTTTTAAAATATCTTTTCATTTGATAAAATGTGTGAATATTTAAATTAATTACTGCTAAGTGTAAGTGGTCTCTTACTGAAACTCTTTTCTATCTTCATTATATTCACTGTTCCATTCTCCCAGTCAACTGTTTTATATCGTCTCTCTTTTCCTTAAATTTGAATATCTCCTCTTTCTTACCCCTTTCAGCTTATTTCTACTTATTTGAGAAAAGAGAAACAAAAGAGACCATCCACATGCTTTTGCCACTGCATTTACCATTCTAGTTGCACTTGTGTTTATATTCTGGGTTCTTTTGCTTGTGTCTGATAAGGAATGGATTAAGACCAGTCATTCCACTTGTTGATATTGCAGGAGATCTCATTACTCCTTGTTTATGACAGGACAATTCCAGCAACTTTTCTCATTCACCTGACTCTCTTTTCAGTAAATTGAATTAAAATAAGTATGTCTCTATGGTTTTCTGTGCAATCCAGTTAAATTCAGCTTTCCCCAAAAACAAATTTTATCCAAGGCTAATCCTTACCTCCAAGTTGCTGTTTCCAATGGCCAATACTCAGTCTTAATCTTACTTGATCTAGATGCAATGCTCCTGCCTTAGAGGAATATTTTCTTCTTCCTCCTGCCCTCCATTGTCTCTTACTCCTTCTCTTACTTACCTGGATGTTCCAAGTGTTTACTTTCCCCTTTGCTGATTTCTCTTAGTCTCTTCACATGTAAGAGTTTGAGTGATACAGGACTGCTTCTCTATCAACACTTTCTCTAACAATGATTCACAATATCGTATGGGCTTAAAGCCAATCTGTATATTGATGTCTTCATTAAAATTCAAACTCCAATATATAAATGCCTCTTAACATCTCCACCTGCATTTATCTCAAATCTAACAAGTTCTAAACCAAAATCATGTCTCCAAACCCCCAAATAGCCCCTCCTAAGTGTTCTCAGCTGGCTAAATGTTAGCTCAAGCTACAATCTAATTATTATTGTAATAACCTCCAGACTGTGCTGTCTCACCTTTGCCTTTTTTTCTCTCTATAGTTTGCTCTCCATGCAATGGCCAAGGTGAACTTTTTAAAACCTCTTAAATTGTGCTCTTTTCAAAACCCTGCAGTGGCTACCCAGGTCACTTAGAGAAAAAAACATCTTTAAGAAACTGTCTTCCCAGAACCCATTGCCAGGGAGCTGGCCTCCTTGAATTGGCCAGTTACACTTCTGATTCAGCTTGTTTGCACTACTTTATTATAGAAGCCTTCCCAGACCACTCTGTGTAAAACAAGCCCTCCCCAACCATTCTTTTTTTTTCTCTTGCTTTATATTTTTTTACATCATTTTTCACCATATGACCTACTAATAACCTACCTACTTATTTATAAATCTTTCCCTTAAACAAGAAATGACAGCTCTCTGAGAGAAGCCATTGTCTTGTGTATGTATGTATGCACATATATGAATATAAAATAAATAATGAATATTTGAAAAAATATATATACTATACAATGGTTAATTTATTACATTTTATTTTTGTTTTCGTTGTATTTTGAATGAGATTCAAATAGGTAATTTTGAAAATTACATTTCTAATATATCATAAAAAATAAAAAGAAATGATTGTGACTTCCAAAATATTGTTTGAGCAAAATAAAATGCATTGAGAAAATAATTTAAGTTTTTCTTTCCTCCTGGATGGTATGGAAATCTGGCTCCTAAAATATCACCACCTAAATCTGTTGATAGGATGAAGCTGAGATATTGATTAAGGGAAAATACCACCTTACAAAACTTTGGAGGTGTCTTTCGGGGTGGTGTGGGGGAGGAGGTCAGAATTTATTAAGAATTGTAAGTTTGGCTTAAGACAGTCTTTAAATGTGGGGACTTATAAGGATTGGGTAAGACTCACATCCAACAGTCCAGAATTGATGGAAACAGCCAGGCAAGGATTTTGAGAAAAGTATTCAAATAATCTTAGGGTGTAAATTGTTTGTTGAAACTTTCCATTAAAAAGTTGATGGTTTTCCAGGAAGTTCCTAATGAACCATGGAACCATTGCTGGGGCAGAACAGTTCTGGAAGAGTAAAGAAATACTAATAATGACAGTGGGATTGCAAAATTATGTTAATGCAGACATTAAGGTGTGACTTAGATTTCCAGTGTTCAGTCTGAGTGTGGGCTAGACAATTTTGAGGCATTCTTTATGGGATAAGTCTAGTTCACAAAGTAATGTTTTTACCTAATTATTGAAATGTTACCCAGTTCACAGGATTATTACTCTTTTAAGCAGTCCAACTCTCATTTCTTTGTGCTTCTAATTCCCTGGGAGTTTTTCTCCATATTCCCAAAATAGTTTTATTTAACACTAAACTGTGTCTATTTTCCAAATAAGCATTTGTAGCCTATTGCTTAAAAGAAATCTGAATTTTTACAGTATGGTTAAATACTTTTGAATCAACAAAAAATTACAATTATAAAACAATTATCCATTTCTTCTTGACAATGTATCAAAATATGTTTTCTATTTTATTGGTAATGTTTCTCAATACATATTCATTTATCAATGAATTTGTCATATTTATATAGAGTTAATGTAAGAGTTGGAATAATTATCTCTGAAGTGGAGACAAATTTTAAGACAAGAGTGCTTTTAAAACATATTTTTTCTATTTTTAAATTTGTCTATGTGGGAAAAATAAGATGCTCCATGGTACCAACACTGCAGTCTCTCTTCTTCCTGTGATCCTTCTCCTAGGTTGTAGAAAATTTTAACATCTTTGACATCTTGGAAGAGGGAGAGTTGAATCAACTTTGAAATGTTTTCCACATTCTTGAATCATTAAGGGCAGGAATTTTATTGTTTCCTTCAGATCTGGTGGTACCCCTGATGCATTTGTTAAGTGAAGGCATGGTGCTGCAATTAACTGTGGTATTTGAGCTGGAGAACCACTTTACCTCGATGAAACTTACAGCAAATAAAATTCAACTCTCTCTGATTGTATAGTAAGAAAAACAAGTTCTTCCTACTTCACTGGCTTTGTAATGGTCAAATTGAATAGATCTGTAATAATTTTGTACTTCATGAAAATATTTCCAAATATTTATCCCTCTTCTCTCTCATACAGATTGCACCTCATACAAAGCAATCTCCACATCTCTACTCTTTAGGGTTTGGCCTGTCTTATCGTGAGTCTTATTTTTCATCGAGTTGTTTCTCCGACACTAAACTTCTCTGTTAACTGAATGTATCTGATCCTCTACGACACTTCAGAAAGCTACTGACCTTGTGAGAATCAACTCTATACAGTAGTGCAGGGAGATAGTGGAAAGCACTACTGTCCTAGTAACCACCACTTTACCCATTAGGATGCTTCATTTTGTTTTTGTTTTATTGTTTTGTCGGCAATTCTTTATTCTTTCCTACCATCCCAAGACCTATTTTTCTCCTCGAAATATCAGTTCCATATTTCTTCCTTAGTTGAAGTATTACAGGTGTCCCAGTTTCACAAAGTTATACAATTATAGTGCAGAATCCATTTACTTCCCAGTAATTGGAGTACAACCATCACAGCGGGAATAAAAGCAAGGCTTACGGTTCAGAGTACAAAACACAGTCCTATCATACAGCTTGTTGTAAAAAGGGTAGAAAGCGACTTGGCCTCAGTGACTCTCTGAGCTTCAGTGTAGAATTTTAATTGCAGTTTGTCTTGCAATAAAAGAGCATGTTCTGAACACTTTTGAATAGAACCAATTCTGAAACCAAATTGTCTCCACATTATGATTTAAATTGATATAGCTTGTGTTTCATGCCAGAAAAAGGAGGCAATCTACAGGTAATATTATGTAGTTAGGTAGTAAGCGTAGTTACTGAAATCACAGGCAATGTTGAAATCAATTCAATTTCATTGTGAAAATTTCCTGTTATAATTCATGATGACAAACAACACAAATAATGTGTTGTCTGACCTATTTTTTCTTCTGATAGCCTCATACTTCTTTTAAATGATGAGGGATGTACCTACACTGGTTAATACCACTACCACAATCCCATCTAACAGTCCCAAATTGGAATTACTTTTCTTAAGAATGGGCAATTACCTATAACTCATCTCTCCAACAGAAGGAAGCATTTCTTGTTTGTGGTGAATACTATATTCAAACAAAGACTACCATTTTTGTGCTGGGCATTCATTTAAATATATATCATTCTAAAATTCACATAGATAGATAACAAGTCAAACTCTATAATTTCCTCCTTAAGAATTTCTCCTCAATATTACTTCCTAAATGTAAGATAGTCATCAGTTTGTACACAGTTTACCTACCAACTGTGACATCACTTTTCTACCTATCAAATTCTTAGATCTATATTTTCATCTCTATTTCCCTAACATCTAAGGCATTCAGATTCACATATACAAACATGTAAGCCATTGCAGTCAGTTACTCAGTTCTGGCAACAGTAGTCTGGATATGATCTACCTGATTTATTTCCATAATTCTTTTTAATCATTTTTAGGTCAATTTCCTAGTTAAGGATCCATTTATTCATTCTAGCACCTACAATGTTTCAAGCCTATTAATAACCTCTGATTGTTTTTTCAGACTGATGCCAGTCATTTCAAAGACAAACTCCTAACTGC
The DNA here is from genome assembly GCF_011762595.2 of Tursiops truncatus. NCBI lineage: Eukaryota > Metazoa > Chordata > Mammalia > Artiodactyla > Delphinidae > Tursiops > Tursiops truncatus. The sequence continues at coordinate 11,952,353 of NC_047034.1, read as the reverse complement.
AGGCAATCCCCTACTTGTATCCTCAACCTAAATGGTCAGCTTGTCAGTGCATATAAATTTATTGATCTCTTCTTATGCCTGACTTATTTCCACCCCTGTACTTCCACTCCGGATTACTGTATGGTAATTGATGCTCTTAGAAATAATTCCTAGCTCCACAGTATAAAGAAGTGCATCTTAGGTATGTTGTTTCCTTTTTCATGACATAAAATTATCTATATCCTGTTGTCTTTCCAGAAAGATTTCGTCATGATAAACTGCTTCATTCTTTCCACCCTCATCATTTTTGTTATGTTGACTGGAAATTTTTCACTGCATAAAATGTTATGGACTAGAGCTGCGTAAAATTTTCCAGGAGATGAGATATAATAAATTTTTTAGAAAGAAGTAAAACCAACTTATTCTGAATTATTATACATGCAAATGAACTTTCAATGTATCATTATATTCAAATGTATGTATATTACACACACAAGTTGGTTTCCAAATTATACTAATTATCTTTGTTTCAAAGGAAGTGAAGTTGAAAATGAGAGTTTAAAAGGGAAGGAAATATCTCAAATGCCTACTTTGATTAATTGAATGATATCTTTGCCTATATGGAATCAAAATAATGACCCAATTTAATATGTTAACTTAAGCAGTCATTTGATAAGGGCAATTCATTTAAAGCAGTTTCTTACCATCATGTAGCTGTTCTAATTGCCAGATTATTTAACAGAGTAGGGTTTATAGAAATAGACAACAGATTTATCTATAATCAAAAACACCTGTATATTTCAATTGTTTTGAAAGTATGACTTCAATTGTATGAATACATTTAAGAATTATGCAATAACGCATTTCTTTACATTAATTTGAAAATTATCCCATGCCCTTTTCCAAGTTCATTCAAAGTATGACTTATAAACTCAAATTAGTTATTTCCCTTAACCAGAGAATTGTTCAATATATTGCAGATAATTAAGTACAAAAAATTAGCTGGTACAATTTAGCAGTTGATTTCTCTTATCTCCCATAAATCTGTCTTGCCCTTTGTCACATTTTAGAAATCAATCAATTATAATAATTAATAATGTATATTTTAACTATTATAGTTTTTCTTTCAGAGTGAGGTTTTACTTTTAGACAAAGTACTACAATATATCTGTATTATTTGTAAATGGAAAGAAAAGTACCCCAACACAACAACAAAAACAGAGACAGTAAATAATTCTTATATTTTAAAATGAAAGAAAAATTGTATAAATATTAGGAGTTAAATTGTATCTCCAAGATATTTGGATACGATTGTTGTGACTGGCTGCCTAATAATAGTGATCTCTTAAATGATATAAAATATGTATGAGATTCCTGAGCCCAATTCCAACTTTATGGACGATTACAGATATATATATATATTTTTTTTTTTAACTTGGTTTTAAAATTTATTTATTTTTGGCTGCATTTGGGTGTTCGTTGCTGCACGCGGGCTTTCTCTAGTTGCGGGGAGCAGGGCCTACTCTTTGTTGCGGTGCGCGGGCTTCTCATTGTCGTGGCTTCTCTTGTTGCGGAGCATGGACTTTAGGCGCATGGACTTTAGTAGTTGTGGCTCGCGGGCTTTAGGCGCATGGGCTTCAGTAGTTGTGGCGCATGGGCTTAGTTGCTCCACGGCATGTGGAATCTTCCCAGACCAGGGCTTGAACCCGTGTCCCCTGCATTGACAGGCGGATTCTTAACCACTGCACCACCAGGGAAGCCCTACAGATATATTAATTTGACAAAATCTCCTTGCCCATATGTTCTGATAAAATTTCCTTGCCTATATGTTCACATTTCCCAAATGTGGTAATTCCGCAGCAGATATCACTGTTGTTCAGTATAATTCTTTAATTCTACACAGTATACTACTAGAAATAGAGAAGTAACTATACCAAGAGACAAGTAACTCATCCTAATTCATTATATGAAGCCAGTAAAATCTTGATATCAAAATCAGACAAAACTATTACAAGAAATGAAAACCACAAACCCAGGTATTCATAAATATATGAGTATATATAAATATAAAGCAAAATATTAGCAAATTAAATCTGGCAATATGTAATAGACAGCAATACATCATGCCCACTTTGGGTTTATCCTAGTATATAAATATATTTTAAGGTTTAAAAAGCAGTTCATATAACCTCTTATACTTACAGATGTAAAAAACATAAGATCTTTTGGATAGATGTAGAAAAAGCAATAAACAAAATAAAGATAACTTCTAATGAAGTGCTAACAACATTCAGCAAACTAGAAATAGAAAATTGACAGCATGCTTGTGGATAATAGATATATTTTTAAAAATACCATTAAATTTATATTTAAAGGTCCAAAATCAGGAACAAAACTAGATGTCCATTCTCACCACTTTCATTCATTGTTATACCCCTACACCTACACAGATGGTTGTATTTTGCTTAGGATGTGGAGGAACACAAATTCTCATTCACCGCTGATGGGGATATAAATTGGTACAACTATCTTGTAGAAGGATTACATAGAAATATTGCTCTGGGATTGAGAAACTGATTTTAAAATATATTTGGCAATAGAAAGAGCTAAGAATAGCAAAGGGTCACCTGAAGATTAGAAAAACATTTTCTTAGTTTTTTTTATTAGTCTGTTCTGTGTTGGAGTATGATTTTTGAGAAAAGTGCCAAGGTAATTCAAAGGGAAAAGAATAATTTAAAAACATAGATAAAATGCAAATTAATGAAACAGAATATAGATCAGGCCCACTGATATAAGGAGAGATAACATGAGGACAAAAGGCATTACAAAGAATATGGACAGGACCAACTTTTCAATAAGTGACACTGGCATGTCAGTGTAACTACACTAAAAAAATAAATAAAACACTTTTTTCTTTTTACTTTATCCCCAAACCTAAAAATAAATTTCAAATTGAATAAAAACCTATATGTGAAATAACAAATATAATAGTTTCATAATGTAATATGAAACTATTATATTTATTATGTCAAGAAAGGGAAAAAGTATTTAAGACTGAAAAGAAATGAAATGACAGAAATATAAATAGATTTTCTATATTTATCTTATGAATTATTATTCATAAATTTTCTCAGGAACGGAAGTAAATCAACATGCAAAGTGGGAAATATATTTGCAATGCATACAACTGACAAAAACAACTGAAAAAACAAAACTAAATTAAAGTAATATTAACCACATGTATAAGACTGTTACAAATCGGTAAGAAGACATATACTTCAACAGAGGAATATGCAAAAGATTTTAACAAGGACTTCACAAAATAGGAAACTCAAACGATTAGTGAACATTTGAAAACTGATCAACTTTGTGACTATACATGGGAATAAAACTATGACAACTCTGAAATAACATTACATGTACATAGATTTGTTTGTTTTTTTGAAGATATGGGACAACAGAGGTGGAGGGGTTATATTGGTAGAATTACTTTGAAAAAATTTTTAGCAAAATATTATGGTGCCATTGCTGCTCTATCCCCTAGCCAGGTACAATCTAAAAACTCACAGAAATTAAACGAGTAATGTGTGCCATTGTCACATACTAGGATACACTTAAATAACGAATATTAAAAGTTACAACTACACATATTGACTTTAATAAACCTCTCAATCATAAAGTTCAACAAAGAATAAATATAGCTTGGTTTAATTTTAATGAAGTTCAAACGCAGGTGAAACCAAAGTGTATATTTTATATAGCCTATTATAACATAATTTGTACAACTGTAGAAAAAAGTAAAAGTCACAATGATGATTATTGCTAGACAAGACGGGATGTGATTAAGGAATTGTATTCCACAGGGTGAAGGGCAATTCTAAGATATTCTAGTTTGTAACCTTGTAGAAGATTGCATGATTTTTTTAAATTTTTTCCTATTCTTTTTTTTAACATCTTTATTGGAGTATAATTGCTTTACATTGTTATGTTCATTTCTGCTGTATAACAAAGTGAATCACATATATCCCCATGATTTTTTTTTTGTTTTTGGCGGTACGCGGGCCTGTCACTGTTGTGGCCTCTCCTGTTGCGGAGCACAGGCTCCGGACGCGCAGGCTCAGCGGCCATGGCTCACGGGCCCAGCCGCTCTGCGGCACATGGGATCTTCCCAGACCGGGGCACGAACCCGTGTCCCCTGCATTGGCAGGCAGACTCTCAACCACTGTGCCACCAGGGAAGCCCTATATTCTTTTAAAGCTAAAAAATTATCTATTGTACCTATAGCAATACTGTTTTTTTGTATCTATGACACTTCCATAAAAATTGTGTGAGTTTAACAATATCTGTCCTTTTAATCTACATTTTAGAAAACATATTGGATTATTACTACAACTTTTTTTGTTGATACCACAACTGGGTCTCTCTTGTATACTATAATTATCTCTAAGAAAATATTTTCTGAGTGTAGAAATGATTAAACTATTTTGCCTTCCTTAATGATTGCGAAAGTAATTACCTTCAAAAATATGTAGGCTACTTATTTACATATATGTATGTGCATATATATATATATGCACCAGAAAGAAAAAAAAAAGAAATATATTCTATTTTGCACAATTTCCTATGAGCTTTGCAGAAAACTCAGCATTGTATGTGTACAATTTTTTTAAATTAATAACATGCTCCACAGAGTAGAATGAATCAAAAAGTCACTATTTTTCATTTTATTAACCAAAAAAATAACCCAGAATTTTGAATAAAATAGTTGATAAATGAAAAACCACAAGATCATTTCAAAAAAAGTACATTTCTAAATAAGAAAAAAACCCACCAGCATCACATAAAAAAAAAAAAGATAAGGACAAGAAACTAACTAAATGCATAAATATATACCAAGTAAAATTATTCATTTTAGATATATATTTTAGAGTAAGATAATGTATATGGAACACTTTTAGAAAGACTTAAATAAATTTATTATTTTTATTAAGAAAAATTTTTTAAAGAGACCTTTTAAGTCCATGGCAAAATTGAGGAAGAGGTACAGAGATTTCCCATATACCCCCTGCCCTACACATGCATAACGTTCCCCATTATCAACATCCTCCATTAACCTATGAAAGGGCATCTTGGTTGCCTCCAAATTTGGGCAATTAAAAATAAAGCTGCTATAAACATCCATGTGCAGGTTTTTGTGTGCACCTACGTTTTCAACTCCTTTGGGTTATTACCAAGGAGCACGATTGCTGGATCTTATGTTCAGAGTATGTATAGTTTTATAAGAAACTGCTGAACTGTTTTGGCTGTACCATTTGTGCATTCCCACCAGCAAGTTATATGAGTTCCTGTTGCTCCATATCCTCTACAGAATTTGTTGTTGTCAGTGTTCTGAATTTTGGCCATCCTCAAGGGTCTCGATTCTACAACCACAGCACCCTTTTCCAAATTTCTAAGTTCTAATAAGTACAAGTCACACTTTGGTTTTTCTCTTAGCCAGATCATAACTTATTTCCAGCAGTGACTATTTCCATGTTATAATGTTCAGTTTTCAATATTTCTTTCAGTTATGCAAAACCCAGTAAAGAAGTCTTAACATTCAATTCTCTCTCTTAAAATGCCTAGTGTGGTTTCTGTGTTCTACATGGACTCTGTATACTATAATGTTTTGCTTTTTCCATATTTCTCAAGGTCATAGCATCTTTGAGTGGAAGAATTGAATTGAAACTTTGGCACTGTGGCCAAAGAGCTCTTGCACCTAACATGTACTCTTTTGTTATGAGTTGTTTTGTATGATTTTCTCAAAATTATTAGTTTTAGATATTCTGCACTTAAAAATAACATGTTTTTGATTTGAGATAAATCAGATTAATAAGAAACAGAAATTTTACCCAATATCATGTGTTACTAATAATTTTGAGGGCACAAGCATCTGTAAAGTAAAGGAAAAAATAGAAATAAGTCAGAACAGCCAACTCAGCTTACCCATTCCTCACTTGCCATGTTAGTATATGCTGTGGCCCAGCATTTACATACCAGGTTGACAAATGATATTTTACACAATAGGGAAATAAAGAAACCTCTCCCATTTTACACTCTAGTAATTGAATTATTTAATAATATTTTGCAAAGAGTCAACACATAAACCAATAAATCCCATTTTTACTTAACATAAGAGTTCTAGAGACAATAGGTATATTCAAATAAAAACATTCCATAGATAAGGAATCTTTCACTTTTAAATATCATTACTCTATTTATTGTGAGATCTGTCAATAACACGTTTTTAAGGGAGTTTTATTGGACCACATTTTTCCCTGGTAAGTCTCCAAGGAAAAGGAAAAGGTCCACTGCTAATCTTTTCTTTCTCTAATAGTTGCTTAGACGTTTTGTTGTTTTAGTGGTATGCTTGCTTCTTATAATTTCAAGTGTATGGGATTTGGAGTTATTATACTTTCAGTGAAGCATAATTTTTCTTTTGTTCAATTAAAATTTGAGATTTAATCTATGCTCATTTAAACTATTGTTTTAAATTGTTAATATTTGGGGGTCTTTGATAACCTTGGTAAGATATTTTAAATTCTGAAATATGTATAAGATATACATACACATGTATATATGTGTGTATATACATACATATTAATATACAAAAATTAGTGGTAAGAAAACAATGAGCTCAAATAGAGTTAGACAGAATATTGCTCGTGGCACAGAAGAGAACACGAACTTCATGTTCATGTTAGATTCCTTTGTTCTCCAAGTCTGGCGGGAACAACGCAGAGTATGTCTGGATGCATAGTTAGCACACTCACAGTTGAGGAATACTCAGCTTAGGGACCCCTGATCTTACCAGACTGTTGACAAACCTGACCACGCTTTGAGCATAAGGAACATTTTATACTTTTTCCCCTGGAATATAAGCAGACCTCCTCTAGAAGAAGCAAGAAGACTTGACCTGAAATATCACCACATACAAATACCTTCACTGCCCCACGTGGAGACAGTGTTTCTAGCTTTTAAGACTGAATGTCTAGACTTGTAGAAGTGCCAGAGAGACATGGAGAATGAATCTCCCAGCAGAGATACAAGATTATGATATATAATGTGGAAAAGTGATACAGGGGCATCTTCTGTCTTCTGGAGCATCAGTGACCCTGACGTCTATCCCTACAAATACACAGTGTGCTTGAATATAATAATCAATGTAATTTTTTATTTCTTTTCAGAGCATATATTGAGGATCAGTTTCATCCTAGACTTCATTTTAAACAATATTAGAATCACAGAAAGCATAAGGATACTAAATCGACCCAGAGTAAAAATAAAATCTTCATTCTATATCCACATATCTCATTGATTAAGAAATTTGCTAAGTAAACCACTCAGAAAATGACTGGTTTTGATATTTGATTTTGATATGGAGAGGAAGCACTTTACCATCAGAAATGGTCCTTGGAGATCAGCTTGCTGGCTTCCTATGAATTTACTTATCCTATGTATCTCCTGTGCTTTACCAGTAAAACTTCTTATCTCTGCTAAAAATAGTTCACATAACAACAAAATTTATGTTGGGCAAATATTATATGTTCTCCAGACTTTATGGTTCTGGCATTTTCTTCAAAAGGCAGTAAAATATGCAAATGTATCCACAGTCCTACACATCTATGGCATCCCGTAGAAACAATCTGGTGGTACTTTCTGAAATGCAAATCCCAGATGTCATTAAATACAACAAGCCACATTTCTTTTACTCGGTTGAGAGAAACCTGAAATGTGAGATCTAGTACAAATATAAAATGGTTAATATCCCTGAATGAGAAATAAAAAGCATAATGAATTAAAGTATAATGTAACTGAGGGAAACCACATTAAGAATGCATTGGACTAACATTGGAATTGGGATATTTACTGAAAAATACAAAACTAATGGTGCATTCACATCTCATGTTTCTGCTTTTTACTTTTTCCTCCTTTTTATGACATTACATTTCTGGGGAAAAAAACCCTAAAAATATTTCTACTATACGTGAATAAATTTGGAAATTTCTTGACTCCCAAATTCTTAATTCTAAAACTACTCTTGAATGATGAATTATCTGGTCTGATTATTTATTTTCAAATCACATAAGACTGTTACATGTAGTAGCTTAGAACATTCATTCATTGAGAGCAATGACAGGATCTAAACTGGAAGAACTGGGCATGGGGTAAAGGTGATCTTCATTAATTCCTGTTCACATTTCTTCTTGTCTGTTTCTCTCTAAGGTCTGTGTTAGATAGTAGCTTCCTGGTGGTAAACTCCAGTAATTTGCCCTGTCTCATAATGAGTAAGATAATTTCTATAAGTGTTGGTCCAATGTCTGGCATATACTAAAAACATTAATACAAATATCAATTTATTTTCTCATAGTTCCATTCTGTTCCCACTCAAGAATGTGGAATCCAGTGTCTTTTTTTTTTCCTTACATGCATAAAATATAATGGATTGGACATGTTCATATGCAAGTATTACTAGATTTCTTTTGTATGAAACTTGTGACTCTTCAGGTAATATTAAGCCCTTTTCCTAAGCACCTTCGAAAATATATCATGGGGAAAATAATTTGGTTCTTACAAACACTGTTTAATCGTTGTCATATGAGCTTTAACAGAAAAATATATTTAAACAGTGAAATCATTAAAAAATCAGAGATTTTAAAAACTAAGGAAAATATTTCAATTCCCCTGAAAATGAACAGATTTTTAAAAAAATTATAATTGTGGTTTCTTATCATTTTGATATCACCAGAACCAGAGTTGAGTAATAGATTTGCTTGCTAAAGCTTAATATATTTACAGACTCTTATTGTGATAATCTCTTGGCTGTGGTTTCCAGTGTTTTTCTTATGATGTAGGATTTTATATACAAGTTTCTTTACATAGCCCAATGCCTGTCTCTTGGCTAGTGTGAAATTTCTTAGAAGCTTTCGGTAGTCCTGAGAGATGGGTCTTCTTTCTCTTGTGTTGTTAGTTGAAGAGCCATTGTAGGAGCAGTAGCAAATCCCAGGTCGGGGAGTTGTGCCATACTGAGGTCAAAACTCAAATTTCCTATTCAAGTAAGAATAAAGACAAACTGAAGGTTTGAAAGAAGCATAAAACGGAGAATGAAAACAGCTATGTATGAACATATTTGAAGCAAAATCTGTGGTAGAAATGTTCCTAAGTCAAAAAGGAACGGCCCCAGAAGTTGTTTTGTAGTACTGATACATACTGAAAGTCTAAGAGTAACTGAGGAAATCCATGAAGCACTCATCTCCTGCTTTACTAGTGACCCCACGTTAAATAAACCTTGATGTAGCAAAGACAACTTTTTGATCTTCCTTAGTGCTGCTTTACTTCCCAATTCTCTTTCAATACCCCACAGTCTCTAGAAATAAAAATCATGAAGTGATAAGCAAAACTGATCTCTTCCTAGACATTTTAAAATACAGTTCTCAGAAGCTGCTCTTCCAGAAGAATCATTGGACTGGAACCTACTTCCCAATGCATTCCCCTAGAGAGGGATCATTATCTACAATAAAGGCTGGGACATGGGACATATAATTTCCAACTAGGACCAAAGATTGCATTTCATGTCTGACAGAATCCTTGGTTACAAGAACTAGAAACTGACTTTAGGTATCTGAAGCAAGGTAATACAATTTATTAGAAGGATATTGAGAGAGTCGAGAATTTGTCGAGACTAATGAGGCCAATCTTATAAGTCAGATATCTGTAGTTCCAAAACTCAAAAATTAAAGAACGTTTAAGGAGGACCAGATTGCTGAAAACACTCTCTCCACTGCTATAGGACATAGCTGCTATCTGACATCACTATTGGTGCAATCAAACACTCTTTCAGTTATTGAAAATGAAAGCTAACTGGTTTTTCTTTAAAATATTTTACAGCTTTATTAAAGAGTAACTGATATTCAATAAACTGCACATAGGTAATGTATACAGTTTGATGAGTTTGGACATACGCACATACCCATGATACCATCACCACAATCAAGGTACTGAAGATATTCATCACCTCTAAAAGTTTTCTTATATCCCTCTGTGTTTTGTTTGTTTTGTTTAAGACCACATAACATAAGACCTACCTTCTTAACCAAATGTTGGGTGCACAATACCATCTTGTTTATTTCAGGCATGGTGTTGTTCAGTAGGTCTCTAGGGCTTATTCATCTTGTGTGATTGTAACTTTATACCCATTGACCAGCATCTCCCCATTTCCCCTTCCCTCCATCCCTTAGCAACCACCATTCTGTTCTATAAATTTAATTATTTCGGATAACTGGTTCTTTATTTTTGTATCACTCATTCCAGATATATAGCTGAAGGCTCTCAAATCCCATCTTATAGGTGAAGAAATAGGGACACAAGAAGTAAAGGTCCTTTCTACATTTACACAGCTAGAAGTGTCAGGGGTAGGACTGAAAAACAAGATTCTGGTTTCAGACTCCAACTTCCTAAAAAATGCATGATAAGTATTGAATCACACTATACATTAAATGTTCCATTATCAGTAAAACGTATTTTCAATGTGTAAATTTCATCAATTGGATATGAATACGAAGTGCACACATCAGGAAATAAAAATATTCTCTTCCTGAAGTATATCCCAAGGACCAACTGCAGTAAAATTCTCTAGAGATTGGTAACCTATGGATTTCAGTGATCCATTCAAGATTACTTAATCAAAAATTATATGATTAAGATGTAAGTTTAGCAAGTACTTGAAGAAGTAGAGACAAATGTAAATCTTGAAAACACCAAATTTCCCTTTGTCACTTAGTAGGCCAAAATTAGAATAAAAACAAAACATATTTTTATTACTTTAAAATAAACTGGCAGCATAGCTGCTAAGATATTTTATAATAACTCATCAATAATAGGATTGTTTAAAAATTGTTATAGAAAATCACCATGATAAAATCAACTTCTTTGCTTCTAATAATTTATGCTTGATATGCATTATGAGAGTAATATTAATGTGCAAGATAATTCAAGCAACCTGATTGATCTCATTAACTAGTCATCAAATTAACTTCAAATTCATGGGGTCTGAGTTTCCCTGGTGGCGCAGTGGTTGAGAGTCCGCCTGCCGATGCAGGGGACACGGGTTCGTGCCCCGGTCCGGGAAGATCCCACATGCTGCGCAGTGGCTAGGCTCGTGAGCCATGGCCGCTGAGCCTGCGCGTCCGGAGCCTGTGCTGTGCAACGGGAGAGGCCACAACAGTGAGAGGCCCGCATACTGCAAAAAAAAAAAAAAAAAAGGCTGCTTGGAATTTCAAATTCATGGGATCATTACCGGTTCTTTGTTTTTCTGGTTTCTTTTGCTTATCTTATTATTTCTCTTAGAAAGAGCAATACAAATATAGGAGAATGAACACACACACACACACACACACACACACACACAGAGAGAGAGAGAGAGAGAAAGATTTCTAAGGTAAGACCTTGGCGACAAACCTATAGGTGTGTGTGCAATTTTTTCTTCAACACCATGTTTGCTGAAGAGATCCCCAAAGAAATCAAATCTCCTGGTTTGTTAAAAATATATTTTTTCTTGGAAAGATAACATTTGAGCAAAGTAACACATTTTATTTGTAAAACCGAAACAAAAATAGTAGAAATATTAAGTAACAATATCAAGTGACAAATAATTACACTAAATATTTTATGTTTATCTGGGGTCTCCTTTTACCATTTAAAATTTTTTTGATTTGAGTTTTATCCCATTATGTATGCATATAGCATTTTAGAGGATCTATTTTTTGTTTTGCCAAAATTGAAAAACTTCAATTTTTGATCAGAGGGTTTTACCCTTTTACCTTTATCTTGATCATCATTATACTATTATATAAGATTAACTATTATTTGTATTTTCTATTAATCATACTTTATTTCTTTGTTCTTTTCTGAATTTAGTCTGTTAATGTGGTTTCTTTCCTGTTACTGCTGTGACATATGACCCCAAACAGCGTTAAAAAAACAAATTTTGTGTTAAAAAAACACAAATTAACCTTCTTATGGTCCTGGAAGTTAGAAATCTGAAATGGATCTCATTTGCCTAAAATCAAAGTGTTGGTAGGACTTTGTTCCTCTGGAGTCTCTATGGGTGAGTTTGTTTCTTTGTCTTTTCCAGCTTCTAAACACTGCCTTCATTACCCTACCTCACTGCCACTTCCTACATTTTCAAGACCTGGAAAAGACTGCTGAGTCCTTCTTACACTGCATGACTCTGACACTCCTCGTCTGGGTTAAATCTCTCTCTACGTTTCTCTCTCTCTCTCTCTCTCTTTTTTTTTTTTACGTCTCTCTTATAAAGACACTTGTAATTAAATTTGGGGCCCCCCCTGGATAATTCACTGTAATCTTCCCATCTCATGATGCTTAATAACATCTGCGAAGTCCCTTTGACCATGTAAGTTAACATATTCACAGGTTCCAGGAATTCAGACACTGACATTTTGATGGGAAATTATTCAGCCAATGATAAACTTAAATAGTTGGGTTTTTGTTTAGTTTTTTTCTCATATGATAAACCAACCTTGCATTCCTGGGAAAATACCACTTGGTAATGATATATTATGCATCTTGCATATTGCTGGATTTGAAATGTTATAAAATCAAATTAAGCACATTTGCATCTATGTTCATGAAGGTATTAGTCTATAGTTTTATTTTAAATACTCTGGTTTTAGTATCAGGATAATGCTGTCCTTGTCAAATGAGGCAGGAAATACTCCATCCTCTTTGAATTCAAGAGTTTATGTAGAATTTCTTTATATATATTTAGGAGAATTCAGCACAATATACAAAGTATAATACAACATGACCATGTATGATTTATACCTGGAATGCAGAATTTACTCAATATTCAAAATTAAGTCAATCAATGAAATTCCCTTTATTAGACAAAGATTTTTTATCTCAGTAGATGCAGTAAAATCACTTGAAAAAATTCAATACCTATTCTTCATAATAAAAAAACTTAGCAAATTAGAAAAAAATTCTCAACTGGTGAGGGGGTAAACATATTGTATATTATACAATGGAATAAATCTGCTGCTTCTCACAACATTGATTATTCTCAAAATCATTATGTGAGAGTAAATAGACTGACATGTCAAGGATATATGCTGCATAATTCTATTCATGTGAAGTTGATGTCTAAGCAAGATCTGATAGAAATAATAACAGCATTTGCCTCTGGATAATAGAGACTAACTTGAAGAAATTTTCCAAGGGGTAGAACATGTTCTATATCTTGAATGTATTTTTGGTTGCAGACTTCTTAAAATTTGTTAAAATGTCAAATTTTACACATACGATCTGTTTCTTTCACTGTACATATATTTACCTGAATAAAAAATATAAGCACATAAACAAAAGTTAGCAAGTAAAAAATAACACCAACTACCTGTGTGAAATAACACCAACTATCTTTGATTTACCAGCATGTTGGGAAGTAAACATGATTAAATTTTAAACTCTTCGTAGCCTGGGTTAATATTTGTTATGTGTACATATTTATTTCATGTGCATTTATATAAGTGAACTGCTCAAACATAATTACAGAATGAAATGTAGCTCTTTTATATAGATCACTAATAGCTCTTTTTATTGTAGAAATATTAAGGAATGAGAATAGATTTAATAAGAACATCTTTTTCCCATATTCTCAAATACATGGCTCTGCTATAAATAGGTTTCCACAGAAACACCTACTGCTTATCAAAGTTTGAGCCAAGAAACTCTCAAATGTACTTTTTTTGAATCCAACTGAAACTTTGTGATTGAAAAGTTTTCTTTCATCATTTTTTTCAATATTCTTTTAAGTTACCCAATTCCTCTGAATCTTCACCAAAAATCTCTATATTTGGGGGAAAATGCCTAGTGTTCAGTTCCCTCAAACCTTACTTTTCATTCTCTTGGCTTCACACCTCAACTAAAGCTTTAAAAAATCATTTTAAATTATAGTGTAATATACTAACCCTGTAGTATATTACAATAAAAGTATTGTAGCCCTAAACTAAATTGTACTAAAAATATTTCTGTACTAAGGTGCTCTTTCCATGTTTCTATTTCAATGATTTTGCCATAGTTGTTAATTTGTTGAAGGTGAAAATAGCTGTGCTTATGACTCACCTTACCTAGGTCTTAGTTTTTTATTCATGAGATATTATATGGGCTAATGACAAGTAATTCAACATGTTCTACCTAATAATATAAAATGGAATAAATATTACAGAAGATGCAGGCACATTATGATTCATAGAATTTTACCAATTAGAAACTTGAAAAAAACATAAACATCTTTCTCTCCAGTCCCCAAATCCAGTTATACAGAAAGTTTGCTTAATTCTGTGTCCTAAATCTTTCTAATACTCATCATATCATTTAAATATACTTCAGGTCCAATTATCTATTTCTTTACATTTACTTTCTTCTGATGAAACTCTGAGTTTTCATATCTCTCCCTGCATACATTCTACTATACAATAAATTTCCCTACATCTTCAAATTCTTCAGTGATTGTTTCTTATTTTCCTTTACTTAATCACTTTCCTCCTAAGCTGTTCAAATGATAATTAGGAACTGATAATCTTATAAAGCTAGAACAGACTGTAACATGATTTACTGTTATAATAACAGTAGGTATGGAAATAGTCTGCTGGTAATTAACAGATGTTGATAACATATATGAAGGCCTAACAAGTCAGGTTCTTTTAGGCTATAATCGTTTGTTATTACAAAAGAGTCAGACTGATAACCCATTAATTTAAGAAGGGAAATTAATCCAGGGATTTGTTTGCCATGTGAAAAGTTTAAAAGTACAATTTGCATTTGGCTCGCTTTGTCTGATAAACTTCACACCAGAACTTTAAAATATGTGTGTTCAGGACTTCCCCGGTGGTGCAGTGGTTAAGAGTCTTCCTGCTAAGGCAGGGGACATGAGTTGGAGCCCTGGTCTGGGAGGATACCACATGCCGTGGAGCAACTAAGCCCGTGCTCCACAACTACTGAAGCCCGCGCGCTTAGAGCCTGTGCTCCGTAACAAGAGAAGCCACTGCAATGAGAAGCCTGCACACCACAACAAAGAGTAGCCCCCTCTCGCGACAACTAGAGAAAGCCCACGTGCAACAACGAAGACCCAACACAGCCAAAAAAATAATTAATTAACTAATTTTTAAAAATGTGTGTATATAATTTAAATTGTTCACAGTTTGGTTTTTTTTTTTTTGCGGTACGCGGGCCTCTCACTGTTGTGGCCTCTCCCGTTGCGGAGCATAGGCTCCGGATGCGCAGGCTCAGCGGCCATGGCTCACGGGCCCAGCCGCTCCGCGGCATGTGGGATCTTCCCGGACCAGGGTACGAACCCGTGTCCCCTGCATCGGCAGACGGACTTTCAACCACTGCGCCACCAGGGAAGTGCTTTTCACAGTCTTTTATTTACGAATTAATAGACTAACTACTGTTCCATACTACTCTATACATCTATACAACCATACATGTATAGTGCTCTATTTTTGTTACTTCATACTTAATAATAAACAATAGTTTTAATTGCAGTCAAATAATTTGCATATTCTCATAGGTACAATGTTGTGTGGCCATTTATCAATTTGTTCGATAAATACAAAATAGGTATTTTAAACTATATTTATTTTATCAGTACAATGCACCTATGCAAAGCATCTGAAAAGAGGGAGGGAGAGAGACAGACAGAGAGACAGAGAGAGAGAAATAGAGAGAGAGAGAGAAACTCGCCAAATTTGTGCTTCTAGAAAGGAAATAAAAACACCACACCTACCTATTCCATTGTACCCCCGCCCCCAATCTCCAATCCTTCGTCTTTTTGCTCGGTTCTTGCTCTGTGGGGGACAGTAGGGGTCAATCAAAACAGCATCCAAAAAGGAAGTGGACTACATCAGTCTCTGGCTGAGAGTTCTATCTTGCTTCTCCTAAACCAGCAGTTCACAAGCTGAGCTGCCCCTTGAAATTGCTTGGTGAGCTCTAAAAAATTATGGATGTCCATCCCAGTTCCAGAACAATTAAATCACCAATGTCACTGGGGATGATATATTGATAATTTAAAAACTTGTAAATTATTCTACTGGACATCCAGGATAAGAACACTGGTCTCAAACATCCTTCCTTCTTCTTTAGGACAACATCTGCTGCTATGTCTCTCTTCAGTAATGTTGATACATCTAAAAGCGGCTTACACCAAACATACTGATTTTTTTTTCTTCAAAGGCCTAATCATAACACTAGAAGTTTAATTATTCTTACCTCAATTACCACATCAGTCTTATGAAGGCAGAGTCGGGTAATCGTGAGGAAACAAACATTCTTTTAGCCAAGTCACGTTGGCCTGTAGGAAACTATTTTCGATCTATTGTATATTTTAAAACAAAGCATGCACAGGATTTAATATAACACATAATACTACTTTCTCTTCCCAGCCCTGAAGGGGAGGAAATCATAATACGACCTGTCAAAACTCCTTTGATTAGACTGATAAAGATGTTAACTTTTTCTCATCTGGTGAAATAATCACAAATAAATCACTAAGATGTTTACATAAAATCATTTCTCATTTAGGATAAGAACGGTATTAATCATATTCAATCACTGAAGCAGTAAATTCACATTAACTTATGGAATATTTTAAAGATATTTCTTTGAAGTAAAATAGCTTCAACTTGTTAATATTGCCTGTTAAAACAACATATCTGGTATCTTCCTTTATCAAGTAAATTTACCAAATGCATTCATGTGGTTATCTTAAGATTGTTATAAACCTTGTTTATCTCTCAAAATTATTTTTTCTTTATAATTATTTTCCTTATAATTTTTTCTTCATAATTCTACTTATTTTCTCTTTCAGCTATTAAGGAAACACAATGAACAGCCTTCTCTGTGCCAGATACTGCAGTTATAACAATGCTTTTCTCTTGAGGAGAGCTGCCTACTTGTGGATTCAGCCATGGAAGGTAAAACATTATTTTATAATTTGGTAAGCGTGTTAAAGAGAAATAGAATGTTATGACAAGATGGGCATGAAGTTTCTTAGAAAGAGGGTATTGGAAAGGCTTATTGCTGAGCTGACATTGAGCTAACTCTATTTAAGTAGGCATCCAGGCTAGCAGATTATGTGTACTGTTTTTTATAAACTAGGAAAGCAAGTATTATGGAAATATCTATTAGGATTATGGCAAAGGTAAGAGTCTACAGGTTAATAATTTTCTTATATATAATTAATAAATTATTTAAAAATGAATCTACACTAAAATATTTTAGCTTAGTACAACAAGCTTTTATAAAAAGCTTAGTATAAAGTATAAAAGCTTAGTACAACAAGCTTTTAACGAGTATCAGCTACGTATCAGGCATTGCAATTGAAATCTGGGGAGTCAAAAACATGGGCTTTGAAGATCAAAAATGGAAAGGAAGCAGTATTTTTAAGTTCCTAGGCTGTACCATGCACTTCAAATATAACTCCTTTTTGTATTCAAAACTATTTTCTTATGTGAATTATTAAATCTGTATTACAGATGTGGAAGCAGAGGGTATATGAAATTAGACAAATTGTCAAATATCACAGGGTATGTGTGAAGGCCTGATTTACACCAAAATCTTTCTATTCCAAAGCAGATTTTGTTTATTTTGTGCCTGAATCCTAAATTCACTAGAGATGCTGAAAGTAGCTGAGACGTTTTCATACAACGTATGGCTGCCAGTTGAGAACACATATTCTCTTACATACTTTTCACTTTTAAATTGTACTTATTAGAAAAAAAGGATGGGTGCTACGTTGCCTGTGAAATTTCATTTTAACTTTTGTCCAGGCTGTAAGAAGACAGAGTAAGGTCTAATTGCAAGGATGAAAGAGCAGAAGAGAGTGAGAGAGTGACAGAGCAGAGGCAGTGAAAGATGTGATTAGTATAATTTCATCAAGAGATTATAAGTGGTCAAATATTTTGACAATTGCCATAGCAATTTCCAAAGCAGCACTAATTACCCTTTGATGAAAACATATTTGAGCCACAACTTAGGATATACATTTGCAGGAGAGGACATCTGAGGAAATTGCCTTAGGATAACTTCTAGATAGAAATCTTCTGAAATAAGCTGCAATCTGAAATTGGCTTTCTTAAGTCTATCATTACATAAAGTTTGCACATATGCAGACTTAAAAAAGACTATGGCTTTTTAGGATTCACTATCTTTGGTAAAATTAAAGAACCAGAGTTCCTAGGGGCTAACGGATACCTCTGTAGAAGAGATCCTTATTCTGTAAAATGGTATCTTCTCATATGCCTAGAAAATTAATGGAAGGAAATTTATTGAAATGCTAAGTGTAGGCAACTCTGATTGGTGGGATGACAAGTGACTTTAATTTCTTCTTTATATTTTTTGGGACTGATCAAAACCTTGGCTGTTCAGTTTTTCAAATACAGTTCACAACTATAATAGCAGCTGCAATGAAGTTTCAGGCTGCACACTCCCCAAGCTGTTAACATGCCAGAGCAGACCACATGGATATTCTAGTAGAGACATTTCATTTTCACATGGCTTTGGTCATGTTTGCCTTTCTCTCTAGAAACTTCTTTTTCTCTACTAATCTGACTGTTCTCTGTCCATCAAAACACGCATATGAATAATTTGCACCTCCCCAGAGATGATTCTCACAGGCCCTCTCTAACTCCTCATTGTGGGCTACCCTGCAGCTATAAACTTTTCTTAGCGCAGCATGGTAGCTCTGATGTTGGAACCATCTATTCTGTCTAGAATCATCTGACATCCCCACTCCTTAGCAACATAAACCATTCCAATCACACGAGTCTCAGTCTCCCTGACTCAGTGTTTCTGAGTTGCTTCTGCTATGTGTCCCTATATTATATTGCCCTTCTCCGGTCAGAGCACTTACTATATTTGGATAAAATTGATTTTTTTTTAAGTAAGTGTCTCCCTTACTAGATTTAAATTGCATGATCAATTTTGGATGAGTGCCTTAATGAATTATCAGAAAACTTGCAAATGATGCCATAAGGATTGAGAGAGAATTGTGACTTGGAGGGAAATGGAAAATTGCTGTGCAGTTTCCGATGGGCAAAGACCATGGAATTATAGTGTCTCCACTCTTTATGGTTGTCTAAGCATTTCTAATACCTGCAATACAGATTTCAGGTAAGGGAAACAGCACAAGGGAGTTAAAGTTAATTAATTTAAAGTGAATGTATAAGTAATGGGAATGGACTATAAGGTACATTGGGAAGAAAATGTATTCATAGTAACAATTAGAAAGAAAATTGAATAACTAAGGGATTAGAATGCCTCATGGGCTCCCTACAGATAAAATAATATCAAATCAATAATATAAATATTGGTCAATTCAATTAGTCTTCTAATAACTCCCTTGCTCCACTGACTTTCTTTCACAGCTGCCCTCCAAAATTCAACCTCTGAATCAACCAACACTCATTTCCATTTCTATTCCTAGAATTTAGTAAACTTCTAGTGTAAAACTACATATTTAGGTACTTTATACAATTATTTCCAACTCAGTTGATACCACGAGACTGCACAATTACCCTCTATGTGTTTCTAGTCTTACCAAAGATCTCTGGAAACATTCAAAGATTTCACCATCCCAACACTCTTTTCACTGCAAGCAAACGACCATTTTACTCAGAGGAAAATATAAATCAGCAAATTATCTCAATTTTTAAAAATTATGCTTACAAAGATGAACCTCCATTTCTTACCTTTCTCTCACACTCTTTCAAAGAAGAGGGGTCCTTCCTTCCATCCCAGGATAATCCACATGTGCTCAGAATCTTATTTCCCCATTTGTCCCCTGAAGCCAAGTACTAAGTAGGTTCCTCTCTCCCCCAGATCTTAATCTTCTTATTTTCTTCGACTTATTTCTTAATGAACATTGAAATTCATACCTTCAATCTGAAACATTAAAACTGTTAAAACAAACAACCTTAACTTTCCCTCTCTATTGTATTACCTTGCTTCTCTTGATGTGTTATACTGCTTACAATCTTTACTTAAAATTTTTTTCTCATTTTATATTTATGCCTAGAATAGTTTGTCATTTTATGTTATTATATTTTATTTTCTTATTTGAAAAAAGTAAGATTCTTAAGATTATACATTTATTTTATAGACAGCCACGTTAATCAACTTTTTCCTAAAAGTAACTACATACCTCCTTATTTATTATCTGTTTAAAAACTACAAAATTATATCTATACTTTTTAAAATAGTCACTTGAGTTTAAAGAAAATAATGTACTGTATTATATCCTGAATGCTCAGAAACTTACTAAATTTTGAAGAAAATAAACAAAAAAAGGTATCCACCTAATTTGAGGTAACATAAAATGAATTGATTATCTCAAATGGCCATTAATTTATATATATTTAGAGTCTGAAGAAGGATATTCCAATTTCATATACCAAATTCCTAGGAAATTCAATTGAATAACTCAAATAATCTATAGCCCTTTATCTTGAATTTAATTCTGAAACATGGTGAGAGCCTTGTGTTGATCTTTCTCTCCCTTATATGATTTTTTCTGTTTTTGATATCACTGGACAAATTTAAGGCTGTGGAATATCACTCTAAATCAACATACATAATGCACCATAAAATGTGGCTGATTCTAGAATCTTGGTCTCTGAGCTTACTGTTCTCATTACCATTAGATAAAAATATATATACAAATAACTTGGCTACTCATTAATGCAAATCAGGGAACTTTCAGATTTCTCTTCATTAGTGTATAGGAATGAAAGAGATATCTTGCATGAATATTGCATTCTGCAACATTACCAAATTCATTGATCAGCTCTAGTAGATTTCTGGTGGCATCTTTAGGAATCTCTATGTATTGTATTATGTCATCTGCAACAGTGACAGTTTTACTTCTACTTTTCCAATTTGTATTACTTTTAGTTCTTTATCTTCTCTGATTGCTGTGGCTAGGAATTCCAAAACTGTGTTGAATAATAGTGGCGAGAGTGGAAATCCTTGTCTTGTTCCTGACCTTAGAGGAAATGCTTTCAGTTTTTCACCATTGAGAAAGATGTTTGCTGTGGGTTTGTCATATATGGCCTTTATTATGTTGACGTAGGTTCCCGCTTCACCCATTTTCTGGAGAGTTTTGAGCATAAATGGGTGTTGAATTTTGTCAAAAGCTTTTTATGCCTCTATTGAGATGATCATATGGTTTTTATTCTTCAGTTTGTTATTATGGTGTATCACACTGATTGATTTGTGTATATTGAAGAATCCTTGCATCCCTGGGATAAATCCTGCTTGATCATGGTGTATGATCCTTTTAATGTGTTGTTGGATTCTGTTTGCTAGTATTTTGTTGAGGATTTTTGTATCTTTATTCATGAGTGATATTTGTCTGTAATTTTCTTTTTTTGTAGTATCTTTGTCTGGTTTTGGTATCAGGGTGATGGTGGCCTCACAGAATGAGTTTGGGAGTGTTCCTTCCTCT
This sequence comes from Tursiops truncatus, assembly GCF_011762595.2. Classification (NCBI taxonomy): domain Eukaryota; kingdom Metazoa; phylum Chordata; class Mammalia; order Artiodactyla; family Delphinidae; genus Tursiops; species Tursiops truncatus. The sequence continues at coordinate 11,930,818 of NC_047034.1, read as the reverse complement.
GCAATTTTTTGGAAGAGTTTGAGAAAGATGGGTGTTAGCTCTTCTCTAAATGTTTGACAGAATTCACCTGTGAAGCCATCTGGTCTTGGACTTTTGTTTGTTTGAAGATTTTAAATCACATTTTCAATTTCATCACTTGTGATTGGTCTGTTCATATTTTCTAATTCTTCCTGGTTCAGTCTTGAAAGGTTATACCTTTCTAAGGTATCTAATTCATCCATTTCTTCCAGGTTGTCCATTTTATTGGCATAGAGTTGCTTGTAGTAGTCTCTTAGGATGTTTTGTATTTCTGCAGTGTCTGTTTTAACTTCTCTTTTTCATCTCTAATTTTATTGATTTGAGTCCTCTCTCTCTTTTTCTTTATGAGTCTGGCTAATGGTTTATCAATTTTGGTTACATTCTCAAAGAACCATGTCTTACCTCATTTACTTGGCTGACCTGATTGGTCAGGTTAGAGTAATTCAGTCTTGGAAGATGGAGGCCAGTGGACTCTGGAAGCTGCAGAGGGCAAGGTGATGCTTACTCCCCCAGCCCCTGGAAGAATCACAGTTCTGCAGATGTCTTGATTTGGCCCACTTATTTGAAAATTTGTGGAGCAGAAGCAAGAAGAACTACAATCCTGCAGCCTGTGGAACAAAAATCATTTTCACAGAAAGACAGACAAGATGAAAAGGCAGAAGGCTATGTACCAGATGAAGGAACAAGGTAAAACTCCAGAAAAACAACTAAATAAAGTGGAGATAGGGGACCCTCCAGAAAAAGAATTCAGAATAATGATAGTGAAGATGATCCAGGACCTCGGCAAAAGAATGGAGGCAAAGATCAAGAAGATGCAAGAAATGTTTAACAAAGACGTAGAAGAATTAAAGAACAAACAAACAGAGATAAACAACAAAATAATTGCAATGAAAAATACACTAGAAGGAATCCATAGCACAGTAACTGAGATAGAAGAACAGAAAAGTGACCTGAAAGACAGAATGGTGCAATTCAGTGTCTCCAAACACAATAAAGGAAAAAGAATGAAAAGAAATGAAGACAGCCTAAGAGACCTCTGGGACAACATTAAACGCAACAACATTCACATTATAGGAGTCCCAGAAGGAGAAGAGAGTGAGAAAGGACCCAAGAAAATATTTGAAGAGATTATAGTTGAAAATTTCCCAAACATGGGAAAGGAAATAGCCACCCAAGTCCAGGAATCACAGAGAGTCCCAGGCAGGATAAACCCAAGGAGAAACATGCTGAGACACAGAGTAATCAAATTGACAAAAATTAAAGACAATGAAAAATCATTGAAAGAAACAAGGGAAAAATGACAAATAACATACAAGGGAACTCCCATAGGTTAACAGCTGATTTTTCAGCAGAAACTCTACAAGCCAGAAGGGAGTGGTATGATATATTTGAAGTGATGAAAGGGAAGAACCTGGAACCATGATAATTCTACCCGGCAAGGATCTCATTCAGATTTGACAGAGAAATCAAAAGCTTTACAGACAAGCAAATTTAAGAGAGTACAGCACCACCAAACCAGCTCTACAACAAATGCTAAAGGAACTTCTCTAAGTGGGAAACACAAGAGAAGAAAAGGACCTACAAAAGCAAACCCATAAAAATTAAGAAATTGGTAATAGGGCTTCCCTGGTGGCACAGTGGTTGAGAGTCCGCCTGCCAATGCAGGGGACACGGGTTTGTGCCCCGGTCCGGGAAGATCCCATATACCACAGACTGGCTGGGCCCGTAAGCCATGGCCGCTGAGCCTGTGCTCTGCAACAGGAGAGGCCACAACAGTGAGAGGCCCGCATACTGCAAACAAACAAAAAAAAAGAAATTCTTAACAAGAACATACATATGGATAATTACCTTAAACATGAATGGATTAAATGCTCCAACCAAAAGACACAGGCTCGCTGAACAGATACAAAAACAAGACCCATGTATATGCTGTCTACAAGAGACCCACTTCAGACCTAGGGACACATACAGACTGAAAGTGAGGGGATAGAAAAAGATATTCCATGCAAATGGAAATCAAAAGAAACCTGGAGTAGAAATTCTCACATCAGATAAAATAGACTTTAAAATAAAGACTATTACAAGAGACAAAGAAGGACACATAATGATCAAGGGATCAATCCAAGAAGAAGATATAACAATTATAAATATATATGCACCCAAAATAGGAGCACCTCAATACTTAAGGCAAATGCTAACAGCTATAAAAGAGGAAATTGACAGTAACACAATAGTGGGGGATTTTAACACCTCACTTACACGAATGGACAGATCATCCAAACAAAAAATACAGAAACACAAGCTTTAAATGACACAATAGGCCAGATATTTACAGGACATTCCATCCAAAAACAACAGATTACACTTTCTTCTGAAGTGCACATGGAACATTCTCCACGATAGATCACATCTTAGGTCACAAATCAAGGCTCAGTAAATTTAAGAAAATTGAAATCATATCTAGCATCTTTTCTGACCACAATGCTATGAGATTAGAAATCAATTACAGGGAAAAAAACATAAAAAACACAAACACCTGGAGTCTAAACAATATGTCACTAAATAACCAAGAGATCACTGAAGAAATCAAAGAGGAAATAAAAAAATACCTAGAGACAAATTACATTGAAAACACGAAGATTCAAAACCTGTGAGATACAGCAAAAGCAGTTCTAAGAGGGAAGTGTAGATCAATAGACGCCTACCTCAAGAAACAATAAAAATCTCAAATAAACAATCTAACCTTACACCTAAAGGAACTAGAGAAAGAAGAACAAACAAAACCCAAAGTTAGTAGAAGGAAAGAAATCATAAAGATCAGAGCAGAAATAAATGAAATAGAAACAAAGAAAAAAATAGCAAAGATCAATAAAAGTAAAAGCTGTTTCTCTTTCTGTCTTATTTCTGCTAATATCTTCCAATTTTCTAATTAGTTTCCTTATGTAACAGAGAAATAGCAGAAAATTTATGTAAAGCAAACATTTGTTGCTATTGTTTACAAACAAGTAATCTGTATTTTATCATTTTCAAACCCACAAAGATCTATAATGCCTACATTTTTGGCATTTTAAAATTATTTTTAAAGTTATAAGTATATCAAGTACCTCTGACATAAGTAAGAATAATAATATTTATATTTATATATACATGTATTTATATTTATATATATTCATATATATTGATTATTTCAAGAAGATATTTTAAAAAGTTTTGTCTAGAATCAATTAATTGCTATTAGGTTTCTTTCTCAATACATTTTTTTGATGTTTTTAACTTCTTGTTTTTAAAGCAAGAAATAAGACAGAAAGAGTGTTTTGTTATTATTAACTGTAGCCATCACTCTTATTAATAATAATAAGACAGAAAGAGTGTTTTGTTATTATTAAGACATGGCTTCAGGATAATGAAAATGAGACTGACAGAAATTTGAATATTGTTAACCTCATATATTTCTTTGTTTTTAGGTGGTTTAATATTTGTAAGGATTAAAGACATCATGGTCCTCTTTTGTAATTTTAATTTTATCTTGGTAAGAACACTTAACATGAGATCTACTCTTTTAAAAGTTTTTTTTTAAAAGAAGCAGCTTTATTGAGATATATATTTTTAAAATCCCCATAAATTCCTCTGAGATTACCTCTTTTATTTTATTTTTATTTATTTATTTATTTATTTATTTTCCTTATTTTTCTGGCTGCATCAGGTCTTGCTTGCAGCACAGGGTCTCTTCGTTTAGGCACGCAGCATCTTTTCGTTACGGCTCACAGTCTCTTCATTGTGGTGTGCGGGCTTCTCCCTAGTTGTGGCATGCATATTTTCTCTCTCTAGTTGTGGCGCGTGGGCTCCAGGGCATGTGAGCTCTCTAATTTGCAGCGCACGGTCTCTCTCGTTGAGGCGCACAAGCTCAATTGTTGTGACACACAGCCTTAGTTGCCCCATGGCATGTGGGATCTTAGTTCCTCGACCAGGGACTGAACCCCCATCCCCTGCATTGGAAGGCAGATTCTTTACCACTGGACCACCAGGGAAGACCCTACTGATGTATAATTGATATGCTAAGTGAAATAAGCCAGTAACAGAAGGACAAATACTGTATATTTTCACTTATATGAGGTTTCTAAAGTAGTCAAACTAATAGAAACAAAGTATAAAATGGTGAGTTGAGGGGAGGAAGAAACAGGAGTTGTTGTTCAACAGGTATAAAGTTTCAGTAATGCAAGATAAACAACTTCCAGAGATTTCCTGTACGACAGTTCACTACTGTACATCTAGAATTTTGTTGAGAGGGCAAATCTCATGTTGAGTGTTCTTACCACAACACACACACACATAACCAAAGCAAAGGGGCAGAAGGAAACAACATATTTCCTTGAATGTGTTGATGGTTCTGTGGATGTGTGCATATCTCACAACTTATTAAATAATGTACATTAAATATGTGAAAATTGAACTGCAATAGGATCCAGAAATTTTACTTCTGGGTATATATTCAAAACAATTGAAATCAGGATCTTGAAGAGATATCTGCACTCCCATGTTCATTGCAGCATTATCACCAATAGCCAAGGTAAGGAAAAAAAAAGTCTGTTGATGGATGAATGGATAAAGAAAATGTAGTATAGACATATAAAGAAATATTACTCAACCTTAAAAAAGAAAGATATCATGTTTAAAACATGGATGAAACTGTCTGACATTATGCTAAGTGAAATAAGCCCTCTTAACATAGTTTTAATTGTATAACACAGTATTGTTCACTACAGTTTCAACATTGTACAGTAGATCTCTAGAATTTACTCATCTTTCAAAGGAAATTTGTTTAAAAAAAAATAGCTCTAAAGTGGAAAACCAAAATCAGGTGTGAAGCTTTAAGTGGGCAGGGCTCACCATGAACCACCAGGCAAGTGCATCAACGTCTGGGCATAAAGCAGGCAGAAGTAACATCATGGTTGAGATGGTGGATTCTGGAGCCTGACTGCCTATGTGAGTGTGGAAGTTTTTGAACAGCACTGTGCTTCAGTTTATTCATGTTTACAATGGAGCTACTACTTGGGATTCTTGGGAGGATTCATTTAGTTTATACATACAATTCTCTTTGAATCATGACTAGTCATTGTAAGTGCTCACAAGATGTTAGCCCATTGTGGGACTTCCCTGGTGGTCCAGTGATTAGGACTCCATGCTTCCACTGCAGGGGTCATGGATCAATCCCTGGTTGGAGAACTAAGATCTTGCATATTGCACGGCCGAAAAAAACCCAGAGAGATGTTACTGTATTGTGCGCACTGAATTAATGAATCTGACTCCCGGTCAAGTGGTTTTTCCACCAAACTACATAATAGCCATAGAGAAATATCTAAGATTTTATAAAAATATATTACTTATTTTGCAAGGCTGTGATCACATACAATAATCAACCTCGGATCCTCAATCAAATGAGTTCAGGGGATAGTCAAGGTTTTTTTTTTAATACAAAGAACAGGCTGAGGATGAAATGGGAACACCCGCAGGTTCAAGATGTAGCAATTAAAAACTTTCAAGTTTTAAAAGGTTAAATTACTGCGCCTATACATGTAGATGGGCCCTCCAATTCAGCCCATGATATCAAGTCTAAAACTTCAAAATTTTTCAGAAAGAAATTACAACAAATTGGTGTAGAACATCAAAATAAATGTAGCCAAGAAATAAGTACAGTCAAATGAATGTGCTTCATGTGAACCCAGGCTAAATTCTCCCAGACTTCATGGTATAACTCACCTGACAGGACTGAGATTAGACAGCCTAGAATTAACCAAAGTCCTGAGTAGCCTCGTGAACATGCATGAGACTTTCTGTCCGTTTGACCTGGTTTCTCTCTTTGTCCTCTCAGTAACTGTGGTATCCTGAAGTATTTCTTTACCCATTCAGAACTTCTGTTTTCTTGTCTGTGAAAGAGCAGTTCTAATGTTTATTTTAGCATTGTGAAGATGACAGAGAAAATATATATAAATTCTGTACTTCACTGCCTAACACAATGAGTGTCAATAAAATATAACTGATTAGACTAGTGATTTTGGCATAATTAGATCTGATTTATCAGTATTGTTAGTGATCTAAAATTAGAGTTTAAACTTTTCTTTCAAATTCCTCCAGTTCCTGAATGTTTCTCATAATGTTACAACAATGTCCCCATGAAATCTCTCATCAGAGTGACTATATCCCCAGGCAGAATTTTATTTGTTTTCATTTTTATTTTTTGCATTCATAAAAACATCTTTCTCAAATCACTTTTTATTTAGTGTGCTACTTGTGAAGGTATTTTGCATCACAGTCCAAATGTAGAAATCTTATCCCGCCTTCTCTTTTTATTATTTATTTTTAAAGTATCTTTATTGGAGTATAATTGCTTTACAATGTTGTGTTAATTTCTGCTGTACAACAAAGTGAATCAGCTATACCTATACCTATATCCCCATATCTCCTCCCTCTTGAGCCGCCCTTCCACCCTCCCTATCCCACCCCTCCAGGTCATCACAAAGCATCAAGCTGATCTCCCTGTGTTATGTGGCTGCTTCCCACTAGCTATCTATTTTACCTTTGGTAGTGTATATATGTGCATGCCACTTTCTCAATTCATCCCAGTTACCCTTCCCCCTCCCCATGTCCTCAAGTCCATTCTCTATGTCTGCATCTTTATTCCTGTCCTTCCCTTAGGTTCTTCAGACCCAATTTTTTTTTTTTTTTTTTAGATTCCATATATATGTGTTACATACGGTATTTGTTTTTCGCTTTCTGACTTACTTCACTCGGTATGAAAGACTGTAGGTTTTTCCACCTCATTACAAATAACTTAATTTAATTCCTTATTATGGCTGAGTAATATTCCATTGTATATATGTGCCACATCTTCTTTATGCACTCATCCGTTGATGGACGTTTAGTTTGCTTCCACATCCTGACTATTGTAAATAGTGTTGCAATGAACATTGTGGAACATGCACCTTTTTGAATTATGGTTTTCTCAGGGTATATACCCAGTAGTGGGATTGCTGGGTCATATGGTAGCTCTATTTTTACTTTTTTAAGGAACCTCCTTACTGTTCTCCATAGTGGCTCTATCAATTTACAATTCCCACCAACAGTGCAGGAGGGTTCCCTTTTCTCCACACCTTCTCCAGTATTTATTGTTTGTAGATTTTTTGATGATGGCCATTCTCCCGGGCCAACTTTAAATTGATATTAAATTACAAAAGTGATTTCAGCTCAACTGAAACCATATCAGATCATTGGCTAGTAATAGGACATGTCAAGAACTGTAGTCCAGGAACAAGAGTTAATTCAGTAAAAATGCCTGTGTTTCATGGCAGTAGCATGTTTCCAGAGTATACTAATTGATATGTCCACCTATCTGATTTGGCGAGGATTATCCTAAATTCAATACTGTACATTTAACAATGCCCTAATTTTATTTTCTAAAAATCTTATTTCTAAAAATAATGTCAAAACAATTTATATTATGTCTGTAGCCAAAAGTTTTAATTTAATTATTTATTATGTAATATAAGGTACTACCCATGGATTTACAGTCAAAATTCTGTTACTTTATTTTTTTTAATTCAACTAATCTCTATTTTGATTTTATTAAATACTCACAAATTTCGTGAACTAATTATAGAGGATGTATTTTTTAACATGAAAAAGATGGGTAGCTTCAACAGTAATTAATTCAAAAATAAGGCAGGGATGCCAACAATCATTATCATTATTTAACATTAATCTAGAGGTTCTGGTTAATGCAATGGGACAAGAAAATAAAAAGATTTAGTTGTAACTAACACAACATCGTAAAGCAACTCTACTCCAATAAAAATTAATTACAAAAATAAAGCTAATCTGAAGAAAGGGAAAAAAAGAGCAAAATTCTAAGTTATTTTAAAGAGGCTGTGTAATTATGCATATTTGTAGAGATGAGCTAATTGTCTTGATTTGCCAAGGCACATAGTTTGTTACAGGAATTGTAGAAGAAGATTATGATACTGTTTTAAAGTTGCTATGATGAAAACAGTTGGATATGGTTTCATAGACGCTTTCAGATCTCATGGTGAGAAAAAATAACACTCTAATGTATGATTTTAAAGGTAAAATAAGATATCTAGATGGTTCAAAGCTCTGATTCAGATAACACAATTTGTGGAGTTGGGAAAGTCTCCTGGTGTTTGTCCCAATTGCCTTGGGCTGAGAAAGCTTCTTGAACACTCAATGGCTCTTTAGAAAAATGTATATAGATGTTCATTTCTTTACCAGAAAAGAGTTGGTAAGAATGCAAACGTTTCAGTCTGTCTAATCTGTGGTTGCTATACTTTGCTGGGTTATATTGACTATAATTTGATACCTTGGATAAAAATTTGGTGGAAAAATTAAGATACCCTATAAAAGCAACCAGTGAACCTTTATTCTCTTCTAAATATTATTCAAAGAGTTGTTCAGATACTGCCTCCACTACTTTGGTCTACGGTCAAAACATGGGAAATTTTCAGAGTCCAAAATGCCCAGACTCCTGGTTCAGCTTTCTTGGTAAATGTGGTGAATAATAGGGCATATTTTCTATAAAAGTGGTGTCATTTTGACCTCTTTTATTCCTTTTCCTGGAGCAGAAATTATGAGTCCATGGTAACATCCAATTATCATTTTCTTTAACCTTATTTAGGGGATACAAATAAATAACTTTCTTTACATTTCACTTATGGAAATTTTCATCAAGAGAACAGTGAAGCAGAGTTTTTTAAACAAAAATGCATCCATCAGGGAATATGTAAATAGTATACACGTTCTCTTCATGTTAACACAAGCCTGTCTTTTTTCTGTCAAGTATAGAAAAAGTAATATACATATATATGTTATATAGAACTTTAAGTGGCCCTGCTTTGTTCCTTGGCCTAAATATTAGTTCCTTGATATCCCTGTTGCTTTAGAAAAGAGGGCTTTATCCAGGTACACACCATATGAACCACTTTGGCAGTTTTCTAGGCATATTTGTTTATTTTATTCTTTTGTATTTTATCAGTGCTTTGTACTAACCTAGGAGTGTGTGTGTGTGTGTGTGTGTGTGTGTGTGTGTGTGTGTGTGTTTGTGTGTGTGTTTCCCCATGTCTATGCCTGGTATCCTTTTAAGACCCATAAACTTATTCAGAGAATAAGATGTTCTAACTATAAAAATATTTAAAAATAGATGAATGGGATTTTAACTTGAAATAGTGCTTTTAGCCACTAAATTCGTCTTCAGAGCAACCTTGAGACAGACACTATTAGTGTACCTATTTTACAAGTGGAGAGTTGAGAGATAGAAGTTTAGCAGTTTGCACTTGGTCACACAGGCCAAGCTCTTTGCTAGGCAGCGATGAAGAGACTTCCTTCCCTACTCTTGGAGTCTGTGATGAGGATGAATACAGTACTGACCCTTGCCAAGTTCTGCTCACAACCCTTAAATTTACCTTGCATTTTCCCTTTCAACAAGCAAGTTTCAGAAAAAAATTATATGAGATACATTTGGGAAATGGATATGGAGGGCTGGGTCACAGACTCTTTAGTAACATGGGTCACAAATATGTGTTCATGTTAACAGTTAAAACAGGGAATTCCCTGGTGGTCTGGTTGTTGGGACTTGGCACTTTCACTGCCAAGGCCCGGGTTTGATTCCTGGTTGGGGAGCTGGGATCCTGCAGGCTGTGCTGTGGGGTCAAAACAATAAATAAAGATTATGCTTTCTCAGTCTTTCTTCCTAGATGAGTTTTCTGCAGTCCTCTGTTAAATACGGATGTTCTGAAGGTTCTATCTTTGACCCGCTTCTCTAAAAAAAAAAAAAAATTAAAACAATGTACAGTGTGTGTGTGTAGTGCGAAGTTTCAAAAATCTACTCTTTCAGCAACTTGCAAATATACAATATGGTGATGAATATGTTAACTAGAATTATTTTGGTAATGATGTTGCAATCATTTTGCAATATAGACATATAACCAATTTCAATGTATAGCTTAAACTTACCCAATGTTATATGTCAATTATATCTCAACAAAGTTGGAAAAAAAGTTTTCAAAAGATATCACCAAACACAAATTACATTTATTTATAATTTTATAGTTCTTTAAAGCAGTCTTTCAGTAACCCATGTATTTAATGTAAACCACATTTAAAAAATTAAAGTTATTGATGGGAAAAAAGCAGAATGTACAAGAATTCATGAGGAAAGTAGTCACCTAATGTCAGCAAATGACTGAAGTAAAAATGGTGTAATTGTCATAGTGATATGTTTTATTTTATTTTGAGTAGATAACTTTAGTAACTATCAGAAATTGTCTAAAATGTTGAAAGTAGACATGCAGATAATTGCAGTATGAATGAAAACAGTACTCTTGTAGAAAAATTCTTCTTTTTGATATGTAAAGGCTGTGTAGTCAGGTGATGGTACACTAACATAAAGATTTAAGAATCAGAGATGTATCTCTAAGGAACGTTTATGAAGCTTATTTGTTAAATTGTGTGAGGTACACCAAACAAGTAAGAAGATGAAACTAAAAATGTATTTGCCCCGTTTAATCCTCACTTATAGACTTTTGAAACATCAGCTATTTATGAACTAGTTTATTATAATGGTGCCATATCAAAATTTCTATAATATAGACCTATTATCTTTAATTGACACCCCAAGCATAAAAATTCACATTGGTTTAAACTTACACATTAATCTGTATATTTTAACTGAAAATGTGTTCATTATACATAAAGGTGTCCTTAAATTTTAAACCTATGTAGGTCAGTAAACAGCGATTCTCTATATTGTCATTTCTACACATCAAATTTTAGTTAATTTTTGAGCTGGAAATATTTGGCACTCTATTGAAGGGGTAAGAATATACAAAATATGCCTGTGGGTTTTTTCTTTTTTATTGATTTTGATCTTAAAGAACTATAGGATTAATTTGAATATTTTAGTCTGTTTGTCTTTTGAAGCTCTCAATAGGACTTTTTTCTGCTACCTATGTTATTTCCTTTCATACTAATATGTTTGACAGATATTGGGTGTTTATTTTTTTTTTTTTTTTTTTTTTTTTTTGGTACACGGGCCTCTCACTGCTGTGGCCTCTCCCGTTGCGGAGCACAGGCTCCGGACGCGCAGGCCCAGCGGCCATGGCTCACGGGCCCAGCCGCTCCGCGGCACGTGGGATCCTCCCGAACCGGGGCACGAACCCGTGTCCCCTGCATCGGCAGGCGGACTCTCAACCACTGCGCCACCAGGGAAGCCCGGGTGTTTATTATAATAAGAATACCTGCCATTTTCAAGCTCTTTTTCATGTGTTAACATTTCAAGTTCTTATAAAGAAGTGTGAGATTAATAAAGCAGACGTTTGTAAGTAGGAAAACAAGGAAACAAAACAAGGGCACAGAATATTAGCAAACAGTAGACTCCTTAGTTTCAAGTAGTTTTTAATTTAAAATATTAATAAAAAAAATAACAAAAAAGAACAATAACAGTAACAACAACCATTGTGGAGCCTCATTGTGTGCATGGCACTTTAAAGACATAATCCACAAGCATCTCCTCAGCCATGAATGTTACTATTGTTGTATTTTTTTTTTTTTTTTTGGCTTCAAGAGGGCAAGTTCCTTGTCAAATATCACATAGCTAATAAGTATCAGAGTCAGGCAAATATCTTTATCATGTAACAACCCAAACCTATGTTCTTTCCATTGTACCATGCTAAATCTCATTTAATTATTTTAATTGAATTATTAAGCTAGCATACTTTTACAAATAAGGAAACAATTTATAAAGTCTCAATATCAGCTTACATCAGTTAAAGTTAGAATTTAAATCAACTCTCTGATACCAACACATAGAGTCTTTCTACCTAAATGACACAAGTGCTCTAAGGAAATAGATGGAGAGAATCACTTCTATCAGACACTTCTCATTAGGTGATGGGCAGCCATCAGATGACCTAAAATGTATGAGGCGAAATGGAAGAAAAATCATAGTGATATGTGTTTTGAAAAAAATAGCTTAATCTAATTTCATTTTTGCAGATCATTACTGGTGCTGTAAAATCTGCAGAATCATAATCATACTTCTTGGATCAAATGAGCTTCTCCAAACACCATGACTCTAAATTCCGCAAGCCCAGAGATATTATTCCTGCCTTTTCTCCCTTCCTTTCCTGTAGCTTCCTGAGGTTTATGTCCTCACATGAACCATGCTACACAATTTTCAGGTACATGTAGAACATTTAAGGTCATGACTGGGTCAGGTTTTTAAAAGCTCATGAAAGGCTAAAAGAAATGTACTAGGTCAATATTTAAGTTATAAAGACAAAGAAGAAGCCTATCTCAAGGAAAGGAATATTAAATTCACAGGTAGACTTAGTAGATATTTACTGTAATAAAATATACTTTGCAAAAATACTAATCTTGTTTCAGGCAGTATGCTTAAAAAAAGTTGTATGTATAACTGCCTTGTGTATTAGAAGTTGCAAACAGTTGTGTTTACCTGGACCATAAATTTCAAGAGAAAGCATAGGATCATAGCATTATCATTGTTATATAACCCTGTAAAACATGCACACGTGCACACACACACACCCACGAAAGTATGTTTCCTCTAGTTCAAATACTAAGGGATAAACATGGATGGATAATGCTTCTCAGAAATTCTCCAGAGGATGTAGCAAAGGCCAATGAGTTTCAATCAGAAAATCATAGAGGCACAATATAGCAACTCTCTAGTAAATATAACAGCTGAAAGAAATGATAAAATATTCACAACTGATGTTGAAGTTAAAATATGTTATTTAAATCAATGAGAAAATGTAAAATTAACTATCTTAAAATATTGAGAGCTATTGTGGAATATTTCTCTAGATGATTTCTCAATTTCCTAATTATTTATCTTCATATTAAGAAAGAAAACAATATGAGAACACCTGGAATCAATTTTACATGTACAGATCAATCTAATATACTGAATTTTTTAAAAGTCTTTAGCATTTTTCTTGTATATTCCAGTGGATAAGATTTCTTTGAAGTGCAAGACTTTGCAAGTCCAGCTGTAATTCTTTGCTTATTAGAAGAAAAACAATCTTTTGAAATGTTTTCAAACTTAGTCTATAAAACCTGTCAGGATAAAGAAATGATTATGGAGGCAAAGTATTAAAAAAGCAATTAGTGACACGGTATAAATAAAAATGCAAGCTTTTATGAGAGTGTCAAATTCAATATTCATATAATATGCCATTTAGAAAAATGTTGCCAAAATGTGGTATCCAGTTCCTTTCTCTTGATAAAGCTACATCTTGTGAATGACTTGAGATGATTCGTATGGATATTTTTATCTTAGTTGTACATATGTTTTTTTTTACCTTTAATTCTTATCACTGAATTAAAGGCCAAGCTGTCTGTTCCATACATGTCCAAGCCCACTCACACCCCAATCCTAAACGTTGCATATCTCCAAGACAGTAGAGTTTAGTGCAATCAAATCTTTAAAACATATTATGTAAATTTCTTAAATTATGGTTTAGACATTATATGCTTTAAATTCCAGCATCTGAACTAATGTAAAACCTACTTAAGGGTGATTTTAGTCTGTCCTTTCTATGATATATTTTCTGCCAGAGAGAAGAACATACATCTTTGACTTAAGTAAAGATATTCCAATACAAACCTGCCTAAGCATGACACAGTGCTCAGATAACTTTTATTTTGGCCTATAAAGCTATTTAATACAAATATACTACTTGTGTTTGCTGGCCTTAATAAAAATTCATTATATGTTTATTTACACTAACCAAACCACTTTCTAACCTTTTGCAAAACAAGTGAGTTATTAGTACTTTTCTGGAGCTCAGTAATTTTTTCAGTTCCTTACACATATTTCCATTACTAGACTCAGATTTTTCTATCTCTACCCAAAGGGGCCTCTGGCTGTCCTAAGATCTGTGAGTCTCTTTCAAGGTGTGGTAGGTACAATTTTTATTTAGACTTAAGAGCAAAAGGATCCCAAAAGTTTCAATGTTTATAACTTAACAATTTCATTTATTTATTCATATATGCAACCAGTGTTTGTTGTTTGACTGTTTTTGTCAATTCCTATCTCTGTATTGACAACAGTACATATGTATCAGTAGCCTCACTTCCCAAACACAACGACTTAATATTATTTGTTTCTTGGCAGTTTAACTGTATAGTTTCATAAGATGTATTTTGAAATTATGTATTTCATGTAAGAATTGGCAAATTAGTTATTTAAAAGTATTTACAAATTTATTTATCTCTAATTATTTGAAACAAGTATTTTCTTAAAAGTGTTTTATATTTTTCTTCTTAAAGTGTAAACACGGCTCATAAGTGGCATTTGTACTCAGCATTTCTGAACTTCAAAGAAAATGCTGATGTGTAGCAAAATTTCTATCTAAACTTTGTTTTTGCTCTAAAGTCACTTAGGTTCCAATGATTAAAAATGCTCAAGGATGCACTTCCTATTAATCTTAGGAGGAGCATAGATTGATTGACCTCAGCTGAAATTAAATATACTTCAAAAAGCTGCATCATACTTAAAAGCAGCTTTAGAAATGCTCATACTCAAGTTATTTTTCATCTCATTACTTTTTTATGTATTTCTTGTTTCAGTGTAATACATTATGTCCTACCAAAAAAGCATTGATAAATGTATTCAAACTGAAAATAGTTCCATAACAGTAACAAGAAAAACTAATAGCCTCAATCCATATGGTTCCTCCTCTAAGTTTTGAAACATACTTTGGCAATAGTTTTTCTAATCTGAAAAATATCCCTGAAAACATTGCATTATTTTACTGATGAGGTTATTACACCAAGGTCACAGAGCAAGGAAAAGCAGGGTTTTATTTTAATATGTTCCTACACATACTTTTCTTCTTAAGCTATACTTTGTTCAGTCAAGTCAGAATCTAGTAAAAACGTCTTGAGCATGTATTTAAAAGCAAATACCTTTGCTAGCTATTAACTAAAGCAAAATGAAGCTAAAACTAGGCTCCTGAATGTTCTAGTTTAAAAAAAAAAGAAAGAAAATCATGCTTGAGTAAGAGAAATGCCTGCCAACTCAGACTAATAGCTAGTTTCCAGATTTTCTTGGAAGCATTAATATAAAGTGATTTTTCATGCTACTTCACTCATGTATTTTATTAAGCTCTGTAAGAGAAAATTTAAACATGTTCCTGATGCTCTAAATGTTGTCATCTCTAATGTCTACATCTATACAATGTTGAGAAACAGGTGCTGAAATATTTTCATATATTACTTTGACAAAAATTTAGACCATCCAGGTTTGTTGTTTTGTTTGTTTTCAGAGCCTTACTGGACATTTTTGCTTACAGGTTTCATGTGGGCAAACTTTCCCAAGAAAATATGTGAGATATCTGAGTTAAGACAAAGACATTTTCTGTGAACTATTAACCAGCTGTGTTTGATGAAAAATGCTACTGAATACCTGGTTGAGTGAGATTGTCAATTAGATTACAGCTCTTGATATGATTGGAAGGATTTGTGAGGCCAGGCACTGTTTTTTTTAGTAAAAACTCAACGTGATTCTGGTACACCTTTGTGAAGCTGTTGGACATCATTCTGCGTCTCTGTTTCTTCATTTATAAAGTGAGTACAAAAATATAAAATTCATTGTTTTAATTTAATACATGATTACATGAATTTATGAAATTAAATATGCAAAATAAAATAATCTTTCAAGAAATGTAATTTATTTCTCCTCACTCACATTATATTTCATATTCCTTTTCAGACAGGACTCCATATTGTATTTATGAAAGCACAAGATTGATACTCCTTTAACTAACAGAGATAATATAAACTAGTTAAGCATTTCAACACCCTGCCAGGAAACCAAGTAATATGGGGAACCCAGAAACCATAAATTGTTCTTTTAGACTCTTACAGAGACACTGAACAACAACTCAATCAACCGTTGTCTGGTTCAGAAAATGTTTTACATGCTGAATAGCCATCTAAAATCATCCATTGTCAAAAAAAATAAGAAAAATCTTAAGCATTTTTGGCACCTACATAGATTCAATTATTAATATGTATGCTGTATCTCAACTAACAAAAATGAACAATGAAAACAAGACCACACACCTTATTCATGTGTATTATATCATAATGACCAAAATTTCCCACCATTGGAAATAGCCCATGAACAAGAAACACATGGTAGGGACTTCCCTGGTGGCACAGTGGTTAAGAATCCTCCTGCCAATGCAGGGGACACAGGTTTGATCTCTGGTTCCGGAAGATCCCACATGCCTTGGAGCAAGTAAGCCCGTGTGCCACAACTACTGAGCCTGCGCTCTAGAGCCCACAAGCCTACTGAGCCCGTGTGCCACAACTACTGAGCCTGCGCTCTAGAGCCCACAAGCCTACTGAGCCTGTGCGCCACAACTACTGAGCCTGCGCTCTAGAGCCCACAAGCCTACTGAGCCCACGTGCCACAACTACTGAAGCCCGCGCGCCTAGAGCCCGTGCTCCACAAAAGAAGCCACCGCAATGGGAAGCCTGCGCACCGCAACGAAGAGCAGCTCCCACTCGCCGCCGCTAGAGAAAGCCCGCGCGCAGCAACGAAGACCCAACACAGCCATAAATAAATAAAATTAGAAAAAGAAAAGAAATACATGGTAGAAAAACTGTTATTCTATGGGCCAGTATAGTACTTTGGAACATATTGTATTGGTTAATGACACTTATCTGACTCTCAGTCTCGAACTGTATTTCTGCACTGAGTGTATATAAGTAATCCATAAAATAAGCTTTTGTTGAGATTAATTGGTTTCTGTTATCTCCATCTGTGTACATGACGGCAGTTATGAAGCAGAACAGATTTTCCCCCAAAAGAGTGATGTAAAATATCCTCTTCACTACATTTGAAATCCATTTACATTTTTACAGTGAAAAGGCACCATCATAGCTTGGTTACCTGAGATAGGATTTAACATTCAGGAATGCTTTTATGGTCACAACGTATTGAAGGGAAAGGAGAACATCATGGCTGGGTGGTGGAAGAGGTGTTGGTGAGATGCAGTCACAATGAAGAACACCCCACCACCACCACCCCGACTTAAAGGAGATTTCTGAGGCTGTGATGGCAGTGTAGACTCCCGGCAGCAAAATCCCATTCCAGAGTCTGTTTAGTCAAGCCGTTCCTGGAACTAACTGCCTGCAGACTTGGTTCCTAGGACAGCCAACGCTGAGATTGAGATAAGCATGCAGATTTATTAGCGAGTGTGTTAAATTTAACACCTGCTGGAGGAAGGGAAAAAAGCTCAGGCAGAAGTTGAGCTGCATTACAGATTTAATAGAGGCCTAAGGAAGTTCCAAAATTCGGAGGACACTCTAAAATTGTCCTAAGGTTGGGCGTAGAGGCTGGGCGTTTTTGACCCAACATTGATTCATCATTGGAAATGAGCATTCCAGTTGTCTTCCCTATCTGCAGGTTCTGTATCCGCAGATTCCACCCACCTCTGGATCCGAGGTTGTTTGAATCTGCGGATGTGGAATCGGTGATTACGAAGGACCGGTAGTAATACAGCATTTTACACGAAGGACGTGAGCGTCCCTGGACTTGGGTATCTGTGGATTCTGGTATGGGCTGTGGCAGGAGTTCTGCAACCAATCCCCTGCGGATACGGAGGGACGACTGTACTGGACAATGCAGGTCTCTTCAGTTGAGGCAAATCCTTTAAAGTGTTGAAAAATGAGGGCTTTCTGCCGAGGAGAAGGTAGGGAGTAAACCTTCATTTTGGTGAGGAATTTGTGTTATCCATCCTAGCATCCTTTGCACGGTTCTTAGAAGCAGTCAAAATAACTTCTCAAACGATGTAGGCCGCTATTTTTCAATAATTCAGAAGGCTCGTATAGTTTTTTGAAATTTAACTACACTAATATTTTAGTTTGCAGTCCAGTATACTATTTACAATGAAATTCACAGCTTTAAAACTTGGAACTTTGCTAACTGAAAAGTGAATGTTTGATATCTATGCCATTTTAATTTGTTTTTTGTTAAACCCACTAGATGATACAATTCTTTTATATCCTAACCGATCAATACGGAGAGAATAAAAGTTAACAAACGGATGACAACAGTGAGATCCTAATTCCAGAAGAACATTTTGGTGAAGTCCATTTATTTCCCACAAATTCACTGGAAGTGCTCACACACACACACACACACAACACTCACACACACTCAGGTGGAATGTGGGAGTCAGGGAAACTTCAGTTGCCCTTCTGTTCTCTAGAGCTCATCTTGTGTTGGTGGCATTTGAATATTCTCTTCCGTATAATCTGCCATCGCGAGGCATTTGCTATATTCTGTTTGAGGGAGTATATCCTTGAGAGAGTATAGTACTGTTAATTCAAGTCCAACACAATTAAAAAGCTCCCCATGACAATTCCTATTATGATTTCTTTTTTGATAATGTATCTTTTGCTACATTTATGTATTATATAATTTTTGCTCATATGAGTGAGATTGGTCTATAGTCATTTTTCTTTAATTGTATTCATCAAGTTTGGGTATATAAGATAGCTAGCATCACAAGTAAGCTGTGAAATGTTCACAGTTCTATCTAGAATAGTTTTATATATTCTTAGATGTTAGATAGAATTAGGCTGTGGAATCATCAGTTCTGTTGACGTTTTAAAAATGTCTCCAGTCTTTTCTAAGGAAATTGGCCTATTCAAATAGAATTTGTCTTCTGGTCATATTTTTAAATTATTATAATTTTTATGGGAAATCATACATTCCCTCTAACATTCCAAATTTATTACATATAGAATTATCATAAAATTATTTTCATCTTTATCTGTCTATGGCTGTGTATCTTTTGCATTCTTAATTTTCTTCATTTTCATATGTTTTGTTTTAAAACTCTCATGAGAGATTAGCGTCTGTGTATTTTCAAAATAATCTGCCTTTATCTCTCCAGTTCTCTGTTCTCTGTGTATCTTTCATTTTATTAATTTCTGCCTTTTTCATTTATTAAGTTACCTACACTACATTAACTTACACTGTTCTTTTCCTGTCTTTTAATGTACAGTAAACTCTTTCATATTAAATGTGTTTTATATAATAATGAAGACAGAAAATTGTAAAGGATTACTGTTTTGTGTAGCATTAGGTCAATAGTTGTATTATTCCATTTTGGGCAAAATCTTAAATTTTTTTCCAGTCATGAGTATATAAGAAGCTTAATCTAATTTCATTCTTTTTATACTCACACATACACATTCACACTCACACGGAGAAACACAAATGCACTAATGGCCATCTTTTTTAAGAAAGTAACTTTATCTTTCTGTGTTGTATTTTTCTATGCTAGCAGTGACTAATTATGAAACAAAGGACAATATGTGTCGCTTTTATAACTTTTAATGTCTAGGAGAAATGACTGTGGATAGTTCTTAGGATTTAAAGTTTTTATTCAGTCTTTAATTTGCAAATAAAAATTTTCTTACACTTAACTTAGATGTTTTTATACATATATACAAAATTATATCTTAAAAAACTCTCTCCATTTAATTTGGTTAATATTTTATTAATTTAATGGAGTAAATGCTCTTAAACTCTGTTCCATTTACAACCTAATTATTAGATTTGTTTACCATCTAACAATTTATTTATAGATATAAGGCAGGCAATTAATTATGGGTAAATAAAATGCATTTCTGTAATACAAATTAGAGGAATACAGAGAATATAAAATTCACTTTCAAATTGCATATAATGTATTACATATAATATTGATTAGTAAGGAATATATACATTTTTTCATATGAGTATATATGTATATTATATATTTTATGTATTATATATTCATGTCTATATATACTTAAAATATAAACATATTACATACTAATCTGTGCATCCTTATATATCAATATTTTTATAGTTTAAATAGATATTATATTTGTATTTGTGTAGTTTAAATAAATACTATGTCAACATAATATATTTAAATACTTCAACATCTCAACTGCCAAAATTTACAAACTTGGAAAAACCAAAACTTCCTAAGCATTTAACCACAATATAATTCAAATGCTACATCTCACATTCATGATGGAGTAAATTGTCTCTAACATGAAAATATTTTAGGCATTTAGTCAAACTCTTTCAGCTTTCCATTTAAAACCATAAGACCATTATGTGAGTTTAACTTTTGCATTTTATATAACTCATAGAAATATCTCTTAATTTAGCACAAAATTAAGGTTTTTTTCATCACCATTTCCGTATTTATTTATAGAAATGCATTTACCCAATGAAGAGTATAGGTTTACCATTTATGTCAGAGCTGAAGTCAGTGAATTAAAATTTCAAGATGACAACATTGTCATTTAGAGACTTCAGACAACTCTGGGAGACCAAAGGGCTATAAGTATGTACAGAATTCTAGCCCAGCCCCACAAGTTTCTAGTGACATTCGCCCAATTTCCTATCCCTAATTTGGTATTTGGATTCCCGAGTCCCTTAAGAGTGTTGTTCCAAGTTGCTGCATTGCTTGTTTGCCTTCTGCCTTCATTTCATATTTTTCTTGATGTGTTCACACTCTAGTCATTTTAATGAAATAAGATAATGTTTTTATAATTGGTTCTACCTCTTGGCCACCAGAGAGTACTCCTTCTGAAACCACAGAGATGAGTCTTGCAGGGGCTCTGAGGAGCTCCAGTTCTTTATGTCTCGGTGCTGAAAGAATTCAGGGACAGGCAAAGTGATAGATAAGAAGGGATTTATTGGAAGAGGATGCTTGGGAGGCTTACAAGTGGGTGCGCATGTTTTTTTATTTCTTTTATATTTTCTGACATTAATATAAAAACATACAGTACGGTTATCTTTATTTGTGTTTTCCTGGTAATCTTTTCATGTACCCCTTCATCCTGTCTTCTCTCTCTGCCTCTCAATTTTTACTCTTTAAAAGTAAATTTCTGGACCCAATTTTGTTTAACATGTGCAGTGTCTTTGTTGTAATTGGAGATTGTTGTGAATAAGAGATTTTATTCTGTTTATTTTAAATGAACACTTCAATATATTTTCATGATCTGACTTTCTATTTGTTATTTATTTTTCTTCATGGTTTTCCTTTTATATTTTTTTTTTATTTTTCTCATATATTATTTTGATCATGATGTCATTTATTCCTCTATTTCTCTTGTTAATCCATTAATTCTGTTACTGTTTTCCAGGTCTTTATTTATAATTTTACCTTTCCTGAGTCTCAAAATTAAACATATTTCTCTACAATTTTAGGAATGAGTGATAAAAATGTCCCCTATCTGGATAGATAAATTTTTAAATTCCTGTACTATTTTCTCTCTCCAATAAAATAAAACTTTAAGGATATTTTATTTTCCTACTTTTTTTTTTTTTTTTGGAACTCTCAAACTCCTCTCTCAGACAGTACAATCCTTAAATTTTGCTGAGAGAGGACAATATATTTAATTCTGGATCTATTTTAGACTCTGCATGAAAATGGCTCTTATTAAAAATATTCCTATTTAAAATGTAAGATACACATCCCCATCCCAGAGTTTGTGATTATCCTCTTTGATTGAATTCTGTATTTTAGAGTAGAAATGTGTACACTTATAAATATATTTCAAAATTCATTTTTTGCAGCATTTTTTCTACTTTCTTTAACTATGTTGAAATCTTCAGTTCTGACTAGTGGTTGTTACATTAGATTTTTTTCTGATACTTCTCTTCAGATAAGATATGTGGGTAATATATTCTCTGAATCCGTGAATCTTATAATCATCTTTCTTACAACCTGTCAGTAGGATGTGAGCTTAGCTTAGCATTCTTGAGTTTCAGGACTATCCTCCTTGTAGATGATCTTGCTTGTGCTGTCATCACCTTGTTTCCCATGTGAATAAACTGTTCTTTCTCTCTTTAGGCTTAGAAGATTATGTATAAAGTTCTGATTTTTTGTTTTGTTTTGTTTTTTGGTTTTGTTTGTTTGTTGCGGTACGCGGGCCTCTCACTGTTGTGGCCTCTCCCATTGCGGAGCACAGGCTCTGGACGCGCAGTCTCAGCGGCCATGTCTCATGGGCCCAGCCGCTCCGCGGCATGTGGGATCCTCCCAGACCGGGGCACAAACCCATGTCCCCTGCATCGGCAGGCGGACTCTCAATCACTGTGCCACCAGGGAAGCCCTGATTTTTTTTTGAAATTACTTTATATATTAGAACTCCTGTATGTATCACTCAGGGTTTTTTTTGTTTGTTTGTTTTATTCGTTATCATTTCCTTCTTTACATTTTTGGCTCTGTATTTTTAGATAGTTCTTCTGTTATTATCTAAGCCTGTAGCATCTTAACAGTGACTATTCTCTCAATTAATCTGAAGAGTTTTTTATATTAAATTTCATTATGTCAGTTAGCTACTTTACATGTATCTCCTCGAGGGTTTTTATAATTCTTTTTATGTTGCCATTTTTTCATCTCTATTTATAAGCATATGTTTTGTTCTTCTTCCCTCTAGCTTGTAGCTCCTGTTAATTATGTCCTAATTTGTATTTATCTTCACTATGGTTCAGTTCCAATGGGTTGGTTACTTCAAATGGTGGCAAAACAGTGCAGGATGATCTTTACCCTTGGGGGTAATAATGAGTCTGATTTTCCAAACCATTTTCATTTAAGCATCAATGACTCTGATATAAAAGGGCTCTGAACTACATTATATCACACATATACTGGAGTATATATATGTACATATGTATATAAAGTCACTGCAGTATATATTATTATCCTAGATGCAGCAGTCAGCCACTTAACTATTTCTTATCTCCTACCCCTGTAAATACCTCCTTTGGATGCACCAAAATATAAAATAAAAAAAAAAAGTGATGAATTATAATAAAACATACTTTTAAATAACTTGCTTTATATAAGAATATATAGGTATTTTGTTGGTGTTTCACTGTAAACAAGTAATTAAGTTTCACAATAATAATCTGGTGGTGAGCAACTGAATACATGGATGTGGGAGCCAAAATTGTTCTTCCCCAATCATAATAAAATTCTTTGCATCAGTGCAGGTTGGGCCATGTAAGTGTTAAAAACTGATTTCTTGAAGTACCCTGTTGTAATCTTTCATAATAAAAGGAGAATCATTTTGGCATGCTGAGCTAAGAGGAAAATTCAAGACTTGAAAAGTGGAACAGATGATAACTGGATTTTCCTCCCACTGCTATTATGGTAAAGTAAATAGGCTAGCTTAATGTCTTGAAGCTGTTGATGACATTTTTTCCGAGTACTTGAACATTAAATATCTGTCTGGTAATACCCTAAGGAATATTTTTAAATGCAGTGACCTCTCAAAAGATCATCATAAAAATCATTCTTAATTATGTTTTGTAAATGAATTTAAGTATCTATGTAAATTAAATTTTATGTAGTGCCATGTTGAATGCATGGCCAGGTAAGTCTCAGGAAATAATGTATGTATATTATGTTCCTAAGCAGCATCCATAACCACTAAGAATTAAAATTGATTTTTACAAAAAGGAGAATATTTATTTCAGGGGTCTCAGGATTTAAGTTAAGAGACATGTACCACAATGTTCATTGCAGCTCTATTTACAATAGCCGGGAAATGGAAGCAACCTAAATGTCCATCAACAGAGGAATGGATAAAGAAGATGTGGTGCATATATACAATGGAATATTACTCAGCCATGTAAGGAAACAAATTGAGTTATTGGCAGTGAGGTGGATGGACCTAGAGTCTATCATACAGAGTGAAGTAAGTCAGAAAAAGAAAAACCAATACCGTAAGCTAACGCATATATATGGAATCTAAAAAAAAAAAAAAAAAGGGTACTGATGAGCCTAGTTGCAAGGCAGGAATAAAGAGGCAGACATTGGACTTGAGGACATGGGGTGGGAGGGCAAAGCTGGAGCAAAGTGAGAGTAGCATCGACATATATACACTACGAAATGTAAAATAGTTGGCTGGTGGGAAGCAGCAGCATAGTACAGGGAGATCAGCTCGGTGCTTTGTGACCACCTAGAGGGGTGGGGTAAGGAGGGTGGGAGGGAGGCTCTAGAGGGAGGGTATATGGGGACATATATGCATTTGGCTGATTCGCTTTGTTGTGCAACAGAAATTAACACAGTATTGTGAAGCAATTACATTCCAATGAAGATCTATTTTAAAAAAATGAGTCATAGCTATATAATTTGATATCAAAGGCATAATTACTGTGATTTTAAAACTATAGGCAATAAAGGGGAAAACCCTTTGGAAACAGCCCAGAATTACAATGTTACAAGTATAAACATATTTAAATATAGTTATAATGTAATTCAGGAGCATACTTTGTTCCCTAAGAGCTCCCTAGATTACCTGGGTCATTCAAAGGACAAAGGCCAGGATGCCTCAGGGAACCTCAGCAACTTCTGTTTATGTTAGGATGTTTTATTTCACAATGATGATGTTCAGAAATGTTTCAGGAACACTACTGATATTTTACAGTCTTCTTCAAGTTCAGTGTCTATCAGGACAGGAGGAATGTGTTACTGGGAAAGATAAGATAATCAAGGGAGTGTAGCTTTCACTGCTAAACAGGAACTGCTTGTTAATTGAATTATTTTATGTCTTTTTGTGGGTTATTATTTGATAACTTCTATCACTATTTAACACTACATATTAATAAATATTGTCTGTGGACACATGTATATACCCCAAAGTAATCCTAAGGGGTTATTTTTATCGCTATATTTTATGTGAAGAAACTGATAGAGATATCAGGAAATTTTGATTTTACTGGTGTACTTTAATTTCATTTGTTACTATCCCTGTATCCTATAAAAACTCAGCCACAAAAAAAAAAAACTCTAAAGTTTCCTGATACTACCTTATTTTACATTCTACTTATTTCATTCCTCTTTCTCTCTTTTGTTTAGAATGACGTTTTCATTATTTTTAATTTTTCATTATCTTTAAACCTGTTTTATAGAAAGGGGTAGAAACATGGCTCCTTTAGATTCATGGACAATTGCAAGTTTTACTTTGTGTGTGTTGGTGCGCATGGCAGCCTATAACTTCACTTTTATATTCATGTGTGTGTGTCTATCTAAATAATTCTTCCTGCCAATATAGACAAAATTCCTAATTTGGAAGTATAAAACTGTTTTCTAAATAGTACTAGCTCATCCAAAAATGTTCAGATGCTCCAAAAATAAAATGTTTCTCAACACTTAAGTTATAAATATTTAATTAATGCTTCCTTCCTTCCAGGTTCCATGCTTAGTACTTAAAATGCAAACAAACATAAAAAATGAATACATAGGAATCCTTTTCTTCAAGGAGACTGTAGTTTAGTATTAGATCAAATATATGACTAGCATTGCATTTAAATTAATGATAAATTACAGAAGCCAAATGGAAGAAAATATTAATTTAAACTATATGAAGTAAATAGTACTTCCCAGAAGATGTGTTTTTATACTGGATTTAGGGTAATTAATGAAGTTTTCATAGGTAGAAATTAGTCAAATAAGTATTCCATCATTTTATGAATTGGCAATTGTAAGAAAAGATTTTAAATGTGTCATCATGTACCCAGTAAAGATAATGACTTCCAATGTAGGTGGAAAAAAAGGAGGCAGAGGATACTTGTTTATGAAAAAAAGTTAATTTGTCAAAAAGTCATCTTTGGAGACTTTAATAAAGAATACCTGGGCATGGGGGCTACTCTTTGTGCATCCTCCAACCTTGCAGGTGAGTCTGGCAGCCCTTTCCTGCTACTGAGTCATCCTGAGCTGGCGCCATTTTATACAGTCCATTGTGAATCTCCGCATGCCGCACTGTATAGCTTGTTTTGTTTGAATACATGTAAGTTTTTGATTTACATTAATGTCTGTGAAATCTTTCTTATTAGATTTTGCTCAGGCTCCAAACTGTCAAATTATTTTTGGATTCTGATCCTGCCACCCAGTAACTTCTTGTTACTATGACTAGGTTCAGACCAATTGTAAATTTGAGTAATATGCAACGATGTCCTCACTTGGGTGTACTGGAAAGAAAAACTGCTATTTAAAGCAAAAACTGCTTTTTTATCATAGAGAAGAAAGGTGTTATATTTAGTCTTAGGGGAAGTAGCTCTTTTTTTTTTTTTTTTAATATTTTTTTGGCTGCGCTGCACATCAAGTGGGATCTTAGTTCCCTGACCAGGGATTGAACCTGCGCCCCTCGCATTGGAAGCTCGGAGTCTTAACCACTGGACCACCAGGGAAGTCCCGGGAAGTAGCTCTTTAAAACCCTTTTTATTATGGAAAATTTCAAACAAACATGAAAATAGAGAGAGTAGTGTAATCAGTACTTCTGTACCCATCACTCAGCTCGACAGTCAACTCATTATCTTGTTTTACCTCTATTCTACCCACTCCTCTTACCCCTCCTGATTGTGTTGAAGCAAATCCCAGATGTCATATCATTTTACTGATAATTTTTTGGTAAGTTCTCTAAAAGGTAAGGCCTCTTTATTTTTATTTATTTATTTGGCCGTGTAGCATGTGGAATCTTAGTTCCCCAACCAGGGATTGAACCCGCGCCCCCTGCATTGGAAGCACGGAGCCTTAACCACTGGACAACCAGGGAAGTCCCAAGGAATCTTTAAATAATACAACCATAATAACATTATGACCCCTAACAGGATAAACACTAATTCTTTAATATGATCCAATATCCAGTCCAAGTTCACATTTCCCATAATGTTTCGTTAATGTTTTCATTAAAATTGCATATTTGAAAAAAAAATACTTGGCTTTTCTACACAAAGCATTATCATCCCCCTTTTGTCCTCAGATATGAACGTGCCTCTCAACATGTAATGAAATAGCTTGACATCAGTTACTAAACATAATAGCCAAGAAATAGACATTATGGGGGTAAAAGTGAGAC
Source organism: Tursiops truncatus (assembly GCF_011762595.2). Lineage (NCBI taxonomy): Eukaryota > Metazoa > Chordata > Mammalia > Artiodactyla > Delphinidae > Tursiops > Tursiops truncatus. The sequence goes on along the minus strand of NC_047034.1, from coordinate 11,903,821 downwards.
GTTACCCATTATGAGAATCATCAATTCAACTATGAACCCACAGTGCTACTACACTAGCTAACTTATCTATGTACTAAACAGTACAAAATACACAAAGCAGGCAAGTTCAAATTAGATGTTATTGCCATCATGAAAGTAGTTCATCTTGAAGGAACATTCTGTCTCCACTGGATGCTGTGACCTCTGTGTGACACACTATTAGCTACTTCTTTATGAGTCATAGGGAGAAGAAGCACTTCAGTGCTGGTTGGGATGGCTTTGAGGTGCTTGCTGTTTATTCTTTTCTACCACTGCCTGTTCACTCTTCCCAGTTATGAAGCAGATACCACCAGTCACTGAGAGTAGTTAAGTTGATAAATAAAGGATGGTGACAAAATAAACCATGGAACCAGCCCAAAACTGCAGAAAGAAGTGCATGTGTTGGAAATGCAAAAGTGAGTGGGAAGCTGATGTTCCCTTTGAGGAATTATCAATTCACTTGGTTGGAAATGCATGGCAAAAAGCAAAACAAAAAAGCCCACAAACCTTAATCATCAGGTGCTGAGAGTCTAATATTCGTCACCCATATTCTAACTTGAGTTCACCAGGGAGGTTTTCTGGAGAGTCTCAAGACCACACCAAAAGTGTAATACAAGAAAAAAAATCCTCTGATGGCATGCAAAATTGAGGAAGGATACTGAAAGTTTTAAATCTAGTTTTGTAATCAATACCATTTGCGTAAAGAGTAAAAAATAAATATTACCCTACACTGTAGAAAAAGGGAAATATAATTTTCTTACAAGGTTTTCTTTTTTCTCTTCTCATCTTAGGATTTGCCATGTCAAATTATATGTCAATAGAAAGTGACATGACCTTAAGATTTGGGGAAACAGTTTACATGGGATGCATTTTGGGTTCTGCTGGGCTAGGAAAGGTAGGGGAAGGTGGGGATCAATTAGAATGAGACCTAGAGGAAGAGAAATAAAGAGCCAATAGGTTGCAGAGGGCTTGCTCTGGATTCTAGGTTTAAGAGGAAAAGAGGTATAGGCACTACCTATACAAGGGACAATAACGCAGCTCAAATGGCTTAAAAGAGTTTCATTCTTGGCTCACATTAGTGTTTGATCCAAGTGCCACTCCTAACGTAATGCCCATTGGCATTTAGGAGATCAATGGTGTCTTCAGGACTATATCTTATTTCTCTAGCTCCCCTGTTCCTGCTTTTGTCCCTTTTTGTTTCATTCCCAAATAGGCTCTCTCCACGTGGTATCAAAGTCAGGCTAGTAAATGTTCCAGACTTGCAGGTGGCTTCTAGTTAGAGCTTCAACCTATGGGGTGGGTATGGCTAGTATGGTGCCAAGAACAAAGAGTCTCTTCACACCATACCAGCCATACCCACCTGTATATATCATCCAATTACTAATCTGCTGTGTCCGCGTGAATGGAGCAACCTAACTTTACACTCATGGGTCCTACTTTGTTTCTGTGGAGAGTGTGGGAAGATATTTGATCCTGAATGCTATCAGAATTGAACAGAGTAGAAGGGGGGTCAGGTCCTAAAGTAAAACTCTACCAAAAGAACGGATGGTCGCTATTTGCAACCTCTTTATTTTCTTCAAGAATATCTAATCTTGTTCACCATGATAAAGCTACAGAAAAGATTCAGAGGTAGGTTTGTCTAGGAGGAAAATTTCCACGGGACCTTGAGAATGAATATAAGGTAGATGGATTAAAGCCAGGAAAGGAATTGGGAACAGTCATTATAAAATTAAATAGTTTGAGGTGATAATGATCTTCAGGGACTTAGAAAGTTATATATTTTGCTACATTATTTTAATATGTTGGGAGATAAACACACTCTACTTAATAGTGACAAGTAAAAGTAGTAATTCCCTGTTTTAAACCAGTTTAGATAAGAAAACAATTTTTATTTTGGATTTATAGAGATAAATTGACTGCATTTTAGAATTATTTGAGCTTATTTTTTCCAATACTCAGAGTACAAATTGGCTATGTGTAAATATTTCAACATTGGGTGTTCTCTTTGAATGAAAAGCAGGCATCCAGGTTCAACTGTATGAGTGAGACAAAGTAAAAAAAAAAATTGTTTCACAAAATATCACTGTTTATACAAGTATAGAATAAGCCATTAAAAAAAATTAAGAATAGAGATTATTAGTGATTTAAATTCTAAAATACCACCATACATAAGGATAATTCCATTTTCTACATTATCAGGACATGCTATTTTCATCAAGTTTCAGGTAGTCCATTTTTCACACCTTATTGTTTTGAAAATATTTGCATAAATTAACCTAAAATACATCCCTTTATATTTCCAACTATATCTTCAATCTGTTCGATCATCCCATGAAATGATACAGAAAAAGCCTAAAAAATTTCACTGTCTCCTAGTTAATGAAGTCAATATTTTCTCCTAAAGTTTTCATTTTTCTAGGGTAAATGTCTGTTTTTTTCAAATGTAGCTCCTTCTTTCTTTCTCCCTTTTCTCCCTCTCCTTCTGTTCTTGTTCTTCATCTTTCTTCTTTTTAACATCACGTTTTTCAGATCCTTCATCAATCTGGACACAAAGAAGATTTTAAATGTGCTGCCCAGATCTGAACTCACTACTCCATATTGGGTCTGATGGTGAACACTGTGACATAATATTTACTCTCTTGATTTCAATTAATATTTTAAGTAACATATTTCATTAGTGTTTAAAACCTTTTCCATTTATTATCTTTTTTTAACATCTTTATTGAAGTAAAATTGCTTTACAATGGTGTGTTAGTTTCTGCTTTATAACAAAGTGAATCAGTTACACATATACATATATCCCCATATCTCTTCCCTCTTGCGTCTCCCTCCCTCCCACCCTCCTTATCCCTCCCTCCCACCCTTCGGTCACAAAGAACCAAGCTGTTCTCCCTGTGCTATGGGGCTGCTTCCCACTAGCTATCTATTTTACATTTGGTAGTGTATATATGTCCATGCCACTCTCTCACTTTGTGCCAGCTTACCCTTCCCCCTCCCCGTATCCTCAAGTCCATTCTCTAGTAGGTCTGCGTCTTTATTCCCGTCTTGCCTCTAGGTTCTTCATGACCTTTTTTTTTTTTTAGATTCCATATATGTGTTACCATATGGTATTTGTTTTTCTCCTTCTGACTTACTTCACTCTGTATGACAAACTCTAGGTCAATCCACCTCACAACAAATAACTCAATTTCGTTTCCTTTTATGGCTGAGTAATATTCCACTGTATATATGTGCCACATCTTCTTTATCCATTCATCTGTCAGTGGACACTTAGGTTTCTCCCATGTCTTGGCTATTGTAAACAGAGCTGCAATGAACATTGTGGTACATGACTCTTTTTGAGTTATGGTTTTCTCAGGGTATATGCCCAGTAGTGGGTTTGTTGGGTCGTATGGTAGTTCTATTTTTAGTTTCTTAAGGAACCTCCATACTGTTCCCCATAGTGGCTGTATCAATTTACATTCCCACCAAAGGTGCAAAAGGGTTCCCTTTTCTCCACACCCTCTCCAGCATTTATTTGTAGATTTTTTGATGATGGCCATTCTGACTGGTGTGAGATGATATCTCATTGTAGTTTTGATTTACATTTCTCTAACAATTAATTATGTTGAGCATTCTTTCATGTGTTTGTTGGCAATCTGTATATCTTCTTTGGAGAAATGTCTATTTAGGTCTTCTTCCCATTTCTGGATTGTGCTTTTTGGTTATTTTGAAATTGAGCTGCATGAGCTGCTTGTAAAATTGGGAGATTAATCCTTTGTCAGTTGGTTCATTTGCAAATATTTTCTCCCACTCTGAGGGTTGTCTTTTCGTTTCTTTACGGTTTCCTTTGCTGTGCAAAAGCTTTTAAGTTTCATTAGGTCCCATTTGTTTATTATTGTTTTTAATTCCATTTCTCTAGGAGGTGGGTCAAAAAGGATCTTGCTGTGATTTATGTCATACAGTGTTCTGCCTATGTTTCCTCTAAGAGTTTTATATTGTCTGGTCTTACGTTTAGGTCTTTAATCCATTTTGAGTTCATTTTTGGGTATGGTGTTAGGGAGTTTTCTAATTTCATTCTTTTACATGTAGCTGTCTAGTTTTCCTAGCACCACTTATTGAAGAGGCTGTCTTTTCTCCATTGTATATTCTTGACTCCTTTATCAATGATAAGGTGACCATATGTGCACAGGTTTATCTCTGGTCTTTCTATCCTGTTCCATTGATCTATATCTCTGTTCTTGTGCCAGTACCATACTGGCTTGATTACTGTAGCTTTGTAGTATAGTCTGAAGCCAGGGAGCCTGATTCCTCCCAATCTGTTGTTCTTTCTCTAGATTGCTTTGGCTTTTCAGGGTCCTTAGTGTTTCCATACAAATTGTGAAATTTTTTGTCCTAGTTCTGAGAAAAATGCCTGTCGTTGTTTGATAGGTTTTGTCCTAGTTCTGAAAAAAATGTCAGTCGTAGTTTGATAGGGATTGCATTGAACCTGTAGATTGCTTTGAGTAGTATAGTAATTTTCACAATGTTGATTCTTCCAATCAAAGAACATGGTATATCACTCCATCTATTTGTATCATCTTTAATTTCATTCATCAGTGTCTTATAATTTTTTGCATAGAGGTCTTTTGTCTCCTTAGGTAGGCTTATTCCTAGGTATTTTATTCTTTTTGTTGCAGTGGTAATTGGGAGTGTTTTCTTAATTTCACTTTCATATTTTTCATCATTAGTGTAAAGGAATGCATGAGATTTCTGTGCATTAACTTTGTATCCTGCTGCTTTACCAAATTCATTGATTAGCTCTAGTAGGTTTCTGGTAGCATATTTAGGATTCTCTGTGTATAGTATCATGTCATCTGCAAACAGTGACAGTGTTACTTCTTCTTTTCTGATTTGGATTCCTTTTATTTCTTTTTCTTCTATGATTGCTATGGCTAAAATTTCCAAAACTAAGTTGAATAATAGTGGTGAGAGTGGGCAAACTTGTTCCTGATCTTTGTGGAAATGCTTTCAGTTTTTCACCATTGACAACAATGTTGGCTGTGTGTTTGTGATATATATGACCTTTATTATGTTGAGGTAAGTTCCCGCTATGCCTACATTCTGGATGGTTTTTATCATAAATGGGTGTTGAATTTTGTCGAAAGCTTTCTCTGCATCTATTGAGACGATCTTATGGCTTTTCTCCTTCAATTTGTTAATATGGCATATCACATTGATTGACTTGCGTATATTGAAGAGTCCTTGCATTCCTGGGATAAACCCTACTTGATCATGGTGTATGATCCTTTTAATGTGCTGTTGGATTCTCTTTGCTAGTATTTTGTTAAGGATTTTTGCATCTATGTCCATCAGTTATATTGGCTGGTAGTTTTCTTTTTTTGTGACATCTTTGTCTAGTTTTGGTATTAAGGTGATGGTGGCTTTGTAGAGTTTAAGAGTGTTCCTCCCTCTGCTATATTTTGGAAGAGTTTGAGAAAGATAGGTATTAGCTCTTCTCTAAATGTTTGATAGAAATCACCTGTGAATCCATCTGGTCCTGGGCTGTTTTTTTTCTTGGAAGATTGTTAATCACAGTCTCAATTTCAGTGCTTCTGATTGGTCTGTTCGTATTTTCTATTTCTTCCTGGTTCAGTCTAGGAAGCTTGTGCATTTCTTAGAATTTGTCCATTTCTTCCAGGTTGTCCATTTTATTGGCATAGAGTTGCTTGTAATAATCTCTCATGATCCTTTGTATCTCTGCAGTGTCAGTTGTTACTTCTCCTTTTTCATTTCTAATTCTATTGATTTTTGTCTTCTCCCTTTTTTTATTGATGAGTCAGGCTAATGGTTTTTCAATTTTGTTTACCTTCTCAACGAACCAGCTTTTAGTTTTATTGATCTTTGCTATCGTTTCCTTCATTTATTTATGATCTGATCTTTATGATTTCTTCCTGTATGCTAACTTTGGTTTTTTTTGTTCTTCTTTCTGTAACTGCTTTAGGTGTAAATTTAGGTTGTTTATTTCAGATGTTTCTTGTTTCTTAAGTAAGAATGTGTTGCTATAAACTTCCCTCTTAGAACTGCTTTTGCTGCATCCCATAGGTTTTGGGTCATTGTGTTTTCATTGTCATTTCTTCCTAGGTATTTTTATGATTTCCTCTTTGAAATCTTCAGTGATCTCTTGGTTATTAAGTAGTGTATTGTTAACCTCCATGTGTTTGTATTTTTTACAGATTTTTTCTTGTAATTGATATCTATTCTCACAGCGTTGTGGTCAGAAAAGATACTTGATATGATTTCAATTTTCTTAAATTTACCAAGGCTTGATTTGTGACCCAAGATATGATCTATCCTGGAGAATATTCCATGAGCACTTGAGAAGGAAATGTATTCTGTTGTTTTTGGATGGAATTTCCTATAAATATCAATTAAGTCCATCTTGTTTAATGTATCATTTAAAGCTTGTGTTTCCTTATTTAATTTCATTTTAGATGATCTGTCCATTGGTGAAATTGGGGTGTTAAAGTCTCCTACTATGATTGTGTTACTGTCAATACCCCCCTTTAAGGCTGTTAGTATTTGCCTCATGTACTGAGGTGCTCCTATGTTGGGTGCATAAATATTTACCATTGTTATATCTTCTTCTTAGATTGATCCTCTGATCATTATGTAGCATCCTTCTTTGTCTCTTGTAATCTTCGTTTTAAAGTCTATTTTGTCTTATATGAGAATTGCTACTCCAACTTTCTTTTGATTTCCATTTGCATGGAATATCTTTTTCCATCCCTGCACTTTCAGTCTGTATGTGTCCCTAGGTCTGAAGTAGGTCTCTTGTAGGCAGCATATATACGGGTCTTGTTTTTGTATCCATTCAGCCAGTCTATATCTTGTGGTTGGAGCATTTAATCCATTTACATTTAAGGTAATTATTGATATGTATGTTCCTATTACCATTTCCTTAATTGTTTTGGGTTTGTTATTATAGGTCTTTTCTTTCTCTTGTGTTTCCTGCCTAGGGAAGTTCCTTTAGCATTTGTTGTAAAGCTGGTTTGGTTGTGCTGAATTCTCTTAGCTTTTGCTTCTCTGTAAAGGTTTAATTTCTCCGTCAAATCTGAACGAGATCCTTGCTGGTTAAAGTAATCTTGGTTGTAGGTTTTTCCCTTTTATCACTTTAAATATGTCCTGCCACTCCCTTTTGGCTTGCAGAGTTTCTGTTGAATGATCAGCTGTTAACCTTATGGGGATTCCTTTATATGTTATTTGTTGTTTTTCCCTTTCTGCTTTTAATATTTTTTCTTTGTATTTAATTTTTTTTCCCCCTGCGGTACATGGGCCTCTCACTGTTGTGGCCTCTCCCATTGCGGAGCACAGGCTCCGGACGCGCAGGCTCAGTGGCCATGGCTCACAGGCCCAGCTGCTCCGTGGCATGTGGGATCCTCCTGGACCAGGGCACGAACCCGTGTCCCCTGCATTGACAGGTGGACTCTCAACCACCGTGCCACCAGGGAAGCCCTGTATTTAATTTTTGATAGTTTGATTAATATGTGTCTTGGCACGTTTCTCCTTGGATTTATCCTGTATGGGACTCTCTTCCTTTCCTGGATTTGATTAACTATTTCCTTTCCTATATTAGGGAAGTTTTCAACTATAATCTCTTCAAATATTTTCTCAGTATCTTTCTTTTTCTCTTCTTCTTCTGGGGCCCCTATAATTGAAATGTTGGTGCATTTAACATTGTCCCAGAGGGCTCTGCAACTGTCCTCATTTCTTTTCATTCCTTTTTCTTTATTCTGCTCTGCAGTAGTTATTTCCACTATTTTATCTTCCAGGTCACTTATCCGTTCTTCTGCCTCTGTTATTCTGGTATTGATCCCTTCTAGAAAATTTTTAATTCCATTTATTGTGTTATTCACCATTGTTTCTTTGTTCTTTAGTTCTTCCAGGTCCTTGTTAAATGTTTTTTTGAATTTTCTCTATTCTATTTACAAGATTTTGGATCACCTTTACTATCATTATTCTGAATTCTTTTTCAGTTAAACTGCCTATTTCCTCTTCATTTTTTAGGTCTGGTGGGTTTTTACCTTGCTCCTTCATCTGCTGTGTGTTTCCCTGTCTTCTCATTTTGCTTAACTTACTGTGTTTTGGGTGTCCTTTCGCAGGCTGCTGGTTCGTAGTTCCCGTCGTTTTTGTTGTCTCCCGCCAGTGGGTAAGGTTGGTTCAGTGGGTTGTGTAGGCTTCCTGGTGGAGGGGACTAGTGCCTGTGTTCTGGTGGATGAGGCTAGATCTTGTCTTTCTGGTGAGCACATCCACGTCTGGTTGTGTGTTTTGGAGTGTCTGTGACCTTAGTATGATTTTAGGCAGAGTCTCTGCTAATGGGTGGCATTCTGTTCCTGTCTTGCTAGTTGTTTGGCATAGGGTGTCCAGCACTGTAGCTTGCTGGTCGTTGAGTGGAGCTGCGTCTTGGCAATGAGATGGAGATCTCTGGGAGATATTCACCATTTGATATTACATGGAGCTGGGAGGTCTCTGGTGGACCAGTGTACTGAACTTGGCTCTCCCACCTCAGAGGCACAGTCCTGCTGCCTGGCTGGAGCACCAAGAGCCTGTCATCCACTCGGCTCAGAATAAAAGGGAGAAAAAAAGAAAGAAAAAATGAAAAAGGTAAAATAAAACAAAATCGTTATTAAAATAAAAAATGAGTATTAAAAAGATTTAAAAATTAATAAAAAGAAGAAGGAAAGAAAGAAGAGAGCAAAAAAAAAAACAAAAAACAAACAAAAAAAAAACAAAAAAAAAAAAAAAAAAAAAAAAAAAAAGAAGAGAGCAACCAAACCAAAAATCAAATCCACTAATGGTAACAAGTGCTAAAAACTATATTAAAAAAAAGAAAAGAAAAAATAAAAAAGAAGGACAGACAGGACCCTAGGACAAATGGTAAAAACAAAGCTATACAGACAAAATCACACACAGAAGCCTACACATACACAATCACAAAAAGAGAAAAAGGGGAAAAATACACACACACACACACACACACACACACACACACACACACACACACACACACACACATATATATCATTGCTCCCAATGTCCACCTCTTCAATTTGGGATGATTTGTTGTCTATTCAGGTATTCCACAGATGCAGGTACATCAAGTTGATTGTGGAGGTTTAATCCTCTGCTCCTGTGGCTGCTGGGAGAGATTTCCCTTTCTCTTCTTTGTTCGCACAGCTCTTGGGGTTCAGCTTTGGGTTTGGCCCCGCCTCTGCATGTAAGTCACCTGAGGGCGTCTGTTCTTTGCTCAGACAGGACGGGGTTAAAGGAGCCACTGATTCGGGGGCTCTGGCTCACTCAGCCCGGGGGGAGGGATGGGTACGGATATGGGGTGAGCCTACGGCTGCAGAGGCCAGCATGACATTGCACCAGCCTGAGGCGCGCCATGTGTTCTCCCGGGGTAGTTGTCCCTGGATCACGGGACCCTGGCAGTGGCGGGCTGCACAGGCTCCCCGGAAGGGAGGTGTGGATAATGACCTGTGCTCGCCCACAGGCTTCTTGGTGGCGGCAGCAGCAGCTTTAGCGTCTCATGCCCGTCTCTGGGGTCCGCGCTGATTGCTGTGGCTCATGCCCGTCTCTGGAGCTCCTTTAAGCGGCGCTCTTAATCCCCTCTCCTCGCACACCAGGAAACAAAGAGGCAAGGAAAAGTCTCCTGCCTCTTCGGCAGCTCCAGATTTTTTCCCGGACTCCCTCCCGGCCAGCTGTGGCACACTAGCCCCTTCAGGCTGTGTTCACGCAACCAATCCCAGTCCTCTCCCTGGGATCCAACCTCCGAAGCCCGAGCCCCAGCTCCCAGCCCTCGCCCGTCCCGGCGGGTGAGCAGACAAGCCTCTTGGGCTTGTGAGTGCCGGTTGGCAGGGAACCTCTTTGCGGCAATCTCTCCGCTTTGCCCTCCGCACCCCAGTTGCTGTTCTCTCCTCCACAGCTCCAAAGCTTTCCCCCATAGCCACCCGCAGTCTCCGCCTGTGAAGGGACTTCCTAGTGTGTGGAAACCTTTCCTCCTTCACAGCTCCCTCCCACTGGTGCAGGTCCCGTCCCTATTCTTTTGTCTCTGTTTTTTCTTTTTTCTTTTGCCCTACCCAGGTATGTGGGGAGTTTCTTGCCTTTTGGGAGGTCTGAGGTCTTTGCCAGCATTCAGTAGGTGTTCTGTAGAAGATGTTCCACATGTAGTTGTATTTCTGATATATTTGTGGGGAGGAAGGTGATCTCCTCATCTTACTCTTCCACCATCTTGAAGCTCCTTCCATTTATTAAGTGGAACTTGGAGTCATCTACTTTCTCTAGGTCCTCATTTAAAAAAAAATATGAGCAGTCATTAACCTAAATAAAAAAAGAGTTTCAAAAGAAAGAATCATCATCTTGTTCCCATGGTTGCACCCAAATTCCAGGTTCAACCTACTCAACAAGCATTTATGGAGTGTGCAGTTGACAGGGACCATGTCAGATTTTACAAATGGATGCAAGGATAATTTCTTGTTTGTGTTTTGCCACTCGTTTTTATGAGCCTAGACAAGGTTTTTCCTTTTAGTTACTTAAATTTGAGATATCCTTGCCTGAGCCCACTTCTCCTGGGGCTTTTTTCTTTTTGTTTACCTCATTGCTCCTTGCTTTCCTTCTATTCTGTAGAAATTATATTCTGTCTCCAACAAGCATCCTGATGTGAATTTTTTTTTCTGAAATGTTATTTCTATTCTTATACCTTATGAAATTTGGCTCAAACTCTCTCCAGTGGAGCCTGCTGTTTCTTTTTCTCCTCTATACCTGAGGGTTTAGGAACAGAAATTGCCTTCTCTCTGCTGTTCATTGTTGATTCCAAGTAATTATTCAGCTACTCTTCCTTCCTCCCTTGGAAGCGATCATATTTGCCCAGGTTGCCTCTCCCAAACATAAAACAAATATGTGGGATTTCTAACTTGTTTGAGGACTCCAGAATCTAGTTCACTGTGTTCCTTGTAAAATACCTGTTATTAAAACAGATGACTTCAATGTAAACATTTAAAATATGTTCACTCTTTCTCCCCACTGTTTCTTGCCTTATCAACACCAATCATCTTATTCTACATCCTGGGTTTACCGTCCTTTAAGATGATTCTATCATATACTGTTATCAACTTGAAATTATTTACTTTCAATATTTTAAACCTAAAATCAGCTTTCTAATTTCCCTTCCTTTATTTTTTTCCAGCTTTCTTAGAAAACTTCTTTATTACAAATGTTATTAAATATTTTCCACATACATGCGTTACACACTGGGTATAACGTTCTTTTTTATTGAAATATATTTGACACATAACATTGTGTAAATGTAAGGTTTCAACATGTTAATTTGATATATTTATACATTGATTGCTTTGTAGCAATAATTAGCATCTCTATTAGATACATTATATAATTATCATTTCTTTGCAGTGCTTGGAATAATTATGTTCTAGTCTCTTAGCAAGTTAGATGATTATAATACAGTATTATTGTCTGTATTCACTAGAGTGTGCATTAGAACTCTAGGGCTTATTTACTGCTCATTGCAAGTTTGTACCCTTAAATGACATCTGTCCTATCCCTCCACCCCACTACCACCACCATTTTACTCTCTGTTTATATGAGTTTGGCTTTTTTAGATTCCATATATAGTGATATCATAAGGACTTGTCTTTGATTTATCTCACTTAGCAAAATTTTCTCAAGGTCCATCTATGTTGTTGCAAACAGGAGGATGTTCTCCTTCCTTATAACTGAAATATGTACACACACACACACACACACACACACACATACACATACCATATCTTAGGTTTCTAATTTTTAATTTTGGCTACCAATGCTTATCTTTTCTCATATCCTCTTTTATTTTTATAGCAACTCTATTACACTTTAATAGACCAAATCACATAGGCTCAACCTACATTTAATCCACTGATTTCTTTGTAGTTCCACTTGATCATGCATTGTAACCCTGGAATCCTTTTATTCACATGGAGTCAAATTTGCAGACAAAAGTAGAATTTAGAATCACCATTTGTTTCCTGTTTGAATTTAGGTTAGTTACAAAGGATTCAGTGCGACATACCTATCCTTCACCTCCAGTTCTCTCCCAATTAAATTTATAGCAGTTGTCGCAGAAATTTCACTTTTCACAAGCCCTGTTTTCAGGTGATCTTAACTTCTATTTTACTGAAACAATTTAGGCCTACAAAACTAGGTTAACTGAAATTGCTTATTCCCAATGTCAGCATTTTTTCTGTATCTTCACCCTTATTCTTCTCTTTTTTATCTCAAGATGAAATATTTGGTCTTTCTTTCCAAGGCGAATTCTCATGATGGAATGTCATAATGGAAAGAGCAGTGTAGTTAAAGTCAGAAGCTCTGCTTTCAAGCTGGCCATTTTTATTATTTTGAATAAGTCATAAGTTATTACTTTCTGGGACATTATATATTTAGTTTAATATAGCCTCATGTAATTCTCATATTTAGTACTTTTACTTTATTGCTTGGTATAGAATTTAGAAAAAAATGTGTTATACTTGAAATAACTTTTATTTGAAAGCCTTTTAAATGAAGAGCATTTTTATAGCTATAGAAGTAATAAATTTAAGAATAGCAGCCTTAAAGCATTTTTGTTTAGTTGCACTTATCTCTATTATGTCTTAAGAATCTCATCGATTTTGAGGACTACAAAAATATCATTAAGTTATCTGGCTCAATTTGATATAGTAAACATTCCCATTTAAGCCAATCTTTTGTACAGTGAAATATTAAATTGTAAAATTTATACAATATACATTAATTGGACAATGCATATCCCCAAATGCTGGTAAATCTTTAACCTGTGTTATTCTATAGAATTATTTTTGTATGCTATAAATATATCCAACCCATACTTATTTGAAAATTATAAAATTGGGTATCCAGCATGCACATTTCTCTCTTGTTGACTTTATGAGATTACTGTGAAACTGAACCCCATAATAGTAATTTCTTAGTAAATATTTGTATTCTTTATTCATGCTGACTTGACAACTCTGAATGACACTCTTATAATACCTTAATTCTTGGGTAATTTACTTTTTCTCAACAGGCACATATACTCCATACTCGAATAAAGAAGACAGATCATAGTAAAGCCCAACACCATAGCAGCAAGTACAATAGAATATAATGTTTTCTGTGAACATTTAAACATACTTACTAATTACTAATTTTAATGATATATAAATGATAAGGCCCTACCTAAGTAGCATTAAAATTACTTACTAATTTTAATGCTACTTAGGTAGGGCCTTATCATTTTATATGTTTTAATTTTAAACATACTTATTAATTTTAATGCTACTTAGGTAGGACCTTATTATTTTATAAATAATTATGATCATTGAACTGTAAGCAGCAGCAAAGCCTTGAAGCAGCTCCCCCTACTCTTCATGATATGAAATCATTCTAACCATTTTAGAAGCAAAATCCTGATTACTTCTTTCCTCTTCTAATGTTATAATTTACTTCTGGATATGCCCCTAAGTTTTCTTAGTCTACTAGAAACCATTGTCAATTCTTCTTTTAACATTACACCTTCAACCCATTCTTAATATTTGTTTCTTTTTTTTTTTTTTATCTCTTATTGTCCCTGCCTGTGTATCTCGGAAACTGACACTCAACCCATGTATTCAAACATTTAGGCTCCAATTCACAGTTTTAGAAAGAAAAAGATTCTGCCTCATTCTCTATTCACTCAGATTCATCTCCATGTGAACTGTTTTCACCCACATCTTCTCTAGAAATCTTTTCACTTATTATCTCTGGGACTTCAAACTGAAATTTTCCCACAGTTTACATTTTTTCCTCTTTCTAGTATATGTGAGCATGACTGTCATTATTGTAAAATATTGATTTTTACATGTACGCTAAAGTGCTGTTAACATTTTCCCTCCTGCAAAATCAATATTTCACAATTTACTACCCAAAGAAGCTGAAATCCCTTAGCATAGCTGAGCAGAATTTACAAGACCCATCACAATTTGATGTAATCTTAGCAAAATTGTTTCTCACTCACTTTGTAATGAACACTTCCTTAAAATTCTACTGCTTTTTTTCTCTTTTACACTTTGTAGAGGATTTTTTCTTTCTTTAAAAAATCTATCCAAGTTCATTTTTATACTTGCATCTAAAAGTCATGACTTTTATTAAAGCTTTCCAGATCAGTACAAGTTATTGAGAAATGCATCCTTATTATCTGTGACAATCATTTAGTAGTAAGTCTTTTTCTGCTTCCTGAATTTTTTATATATTTTGCCTCATGTGATAATAAAATTATTGACAATTAAAATCATCATTTGTTCAACAACTAAAATCCCAAGAAAGACAAGTTTTTAAGAGTGAGTTTATATCTCATATTTGTTTTTTAATCCCTCAAAGAGACGGTATCTGTATTATCTTCTTCTCTTTCTCTGCCATCTCCAGTTTTAGTTGAGCATCTCATTACTCCATTTTCTCCCCTTTCTTAGCATATTTCCCGGCTTTAATTTAATTTTTCACAGTTGCAGTACTACTTCCCAGGTACTGCAGGCACCTTATAGTAGAGTATTCCCAATTCCTCCCTCAACACTCTGTGATACTGTTGTCATTAATATCATTTATCCATATATCATTATCACCCAACACATTGTTTCTTATTATTATTTTGAGCAAATAATTGTCAATTAAGTCATTATTATTAAGAATAAGAAAAATTAAATATTTTGTTTACTTTTTTATCTGAAAAAGTTTTATTTCTTCTTGACTTTTGAAGGATAATTTTGCTTAATATAGAATTCTACATTGGTGGGAAATCTATGGCAGTCCAGTGGTTAGGATTCTGCACCTTCACTGCTGAGAGCCTGGGTTTGATCCCTGATCAGGGAACTAAGAGCCCACAAGCCGCATGGCAGCAGAGCCAAAAAAAAAAAAAAAAAAAAGAATTCTACATTGGTGATACTTTTCTTTCAAGGCTTCAACAATTTCATTTCACTCTATTCCTATTTGCATGTTTTCTCAGGAGGCATTCAGTGTAATTATTTTCCTTGCTTCTGTATAGGTAAGGTCCTTTTCCTCTAGTTTTTTTCAAGATTTTCTTTATGTCTTTGGGTTTCTGCAGTTTACCCTGTGACCTCAATTCTCTGATGAATCTAAGAAAAGTCATTGATTTTTCAATTTGTTCAGAAGGTTTCTTGTGAAGATGGGAGTGGTGACTTTCAAGCACTTTATACATCAGAGCTAAAACCTCTCTTTGCTTATATCACTGTTGGTTAAAAAATTATTTTATTTTTTTAAAACTTAGCAAATATTATTATGACATAATAATGCTGTAGGAAATAATATTTGATTTACCATGACCTTATTAAGACTTTCATGTAAACATAGTCATTTAGCATGCCTTAAACATTTATAGAATATTTTTCAATATTCAGGTCTCTCCTGTACTGAGAAGGAAGATATAAATAATGAAAATATGCATTTCACTTTATGCAAATCTGATGTCACATAGACTTCATACATTTATATATACTGTGCATTAATTAAGCCAGGAAATGAGTTAATTTGAAAATTGTATTGATTCTCAAGAGAGTGCTTAAATATTTATAGATTATTGATGTGTCTCATTTCTAGTATATGTTTAAATATTACTAAAGTGCTCCACTGAAGGCCCTTTGAATATTTGCAGTAAATGTGAATTCTATGATAGTCTTCTTTTTCAGTAGCCCTATGGACCTAAATTTTTATTTCTACAGATTACAAACATGGAAAGGAACAATATAAAGAGAAATGAACTCATCATATGCATGATATAAAATATTTAGATTCTCATCTTAAATATCTTATTAATTATTTATAGAACTTTTTTGGGCCTATTGTTTCTAAGATGAAAAATTTCTGAGAGCATTCAGTAAATGTGTAAATATGTAACATTTTGAAAGCATAGACAAGCAGCTGTAGTAATTCTATATTCAGTGAGAAAAACATAAGCACTTTGAACTTAGAACAAGATAGTATAGGGCTTCCCTGGTGGCACAGAGGTTGAGAGTCTGCCTGCCGATGGGGCACAGGTTCGTGCCCCGGTCCGGGAAGATCCCACATTCCGCGGAGTGGCTAGGCCCATGAGCCATGGCCGCTGAGCCTGTGCGTCTGGAGCCTGTGCTTCGCAACGGGAGAGGCCACAACAGTGAGAGGCCCGCGTACCCCCCCCCAAAAAAAAGATAGTCTAGAATGCATTCTATATATAGGATATATTTTTCAAGCATCTATAGCAAATTGTATATAGAAGATTTATGTCACAATATCTAATGTAGCTTTAATATATGTAGAGGAAATATTTATGACAGTTGCATTATAAGTTGGGAAAGGTCAAGGGACATAGACAAGGAAAATTTTTACATTTACCTCAAACTGGTAAAATGTCAACATCAGTATGCTTTGCTAAGTTATGTATTCGTTTAACAAGAATCTAGAAGAACTAAACAGTAAACAAACATGATGAACAGCACAATAAATGAAATTTAAAATTCTCTAGAAGGAATCAATAGCAGAATAACTGAGGCAGAAGAACGGATAAGTGACCTGAAAGATAAAATAGTGGAAATAACTACCACAGAGCAGAATAAAGATAAAAGAATGAAAAGAATTGAGGACAGTCTCAGAGACTTCTGGGACAACATTAAACACACCGAAATTTGAATTATAGGGGTCTCAGAAGAAGAAGAGACAAAGAAAGGGACTGAGAAAATATCTGGAGATTATAGTCGAAACTTCCCTAAGATGGGAAAGGAAAGAGTCAATCAAGTCCAGGAAGCACAGAGAGTCCCATACAGGATAAATCCATGGAGAAACATGCTGAGACACATATTAATAAAACTATGATAATTTAAATACAAAGAAAAAAATATTAAAAGCAGCAAGGGAAAAGCATCAACTAACATACAAGGGAATCCCCATAAGCTTAACAACTGATATTTCAGGAGAAACTCTGCAATCCAGAAGGGAGTGGCAGGACATATTTAAAGTGGTGAGAGAGAAAAACCTACAACCAAGATTACTCTATCCAGCAAGGATCTTATTCAGATTTGATGGAGAAATTAAAACCTTTACAGACAAGCAAAAGCTAAGATAATATATCACTACCAAGCCATCTTTACAACAAATGCTAAAGGAACTTCCCTAGGCAGGAAACACAAGACAAGGAAAAGACCTACAAACACAAACCCAAAACAATTAAGAAAATTGTAATAGGAACATAGATATTGATAATTACCTTAAATGGATTAACTGCTCCAACCAAAAGACGTAGACTGGCTGAATGGATAAAAAAACAAGACCCATATATATGATGTCCACAAGAGACCCACTTCAGACCTAGGGACACATACAGACTGAAAGTGAAGGGATGGAAAAAGATATTCCATGCAAATGGAAATCAAAGGAAAGCTGGAGTAGCAATATACATGTCAGATAAAATAGACTTTTAAAAAAAGACTGTTACAAGTGATAAGGAGGGACACTACATAATGATCAAGGAATCAATCCAAGAAGAAGATATAACAATTGTAAATATTTATGCACCCAACATAGGAGCACCTCAACATGTAAGTAAAATGATAACAGCCATAAAAGGGGAAATTGGCAGTAACACAATCATAGTAGGGGAATTTAACACCCCACTTTCACCAATGGACAGATCATCCAAAATGAAAATAAATAAGGAAACATAAGCTTTAAATGATGCATTAAACAAGATGGACTTAGTTGATATTTACAGGACATTCCATCCCAAATCAACAGAATACACTTTCTTCTCAAGGGCTCATGGAGCATTCTCCAGGATAGATCATACCTTGGGTCACAAATCAAGCCTTGGTAAAATTAAGAAAATTGAAATCATATCAAGTATCTTTTCCTACCACAATGCTATTAGACTAGATATCAGTTACAGTAAAAAATCTGTAAAAAACCCAAACATATGGAGGCTAAACAATACACAACTAAATAACCAAGAGATCACGGTAGAAATCAAAGAGGAAATTAAAAAATACCTAGAAACAAATGACAATGAAATCACAATGACCCAAAACCTATGGGATGCAGTAAAAGCAGCTCTAAGAGGGAAACTTAGAGCAATACAGTCCTAGTTCAAGAAACAAGAAACATCTCAAATAAACAATTGCACCTTACACCTAAAACAATTAGAGAAAGAACAAAAAATCCCCAAAATTAGCAGAAGGAAAGAAATCATAAAGATCAGATCAGAAATAAATGAAAAAGAAATGAAGGTAACATAGCAAAGATCAATAAAGCTAAAAGTTAGTTCTTTAAAAGATAAACAAAATTAATAAACCATTAGTCAGACTCATCAAGAGAAAAAGGGAGAAGACACAAATCAATAGAACTAGAAATGAAAAAGGAGAAGTAACAACTGACACTGCAGAAATACAAAGGATCATGAGAGAATACTACAAGCAACTATATGTCAATAAAATGGATAACCTGGAAGAAGTGCACAAATTCTTAGAAAAGCACAACCTTCTGAGTCTGACCCAGGAAGAAATCGAAAATATAAAGAAACCAATCACAAGCACTGAAATTGAAACTGTGATTAAAAATATTCCAACAAAAAAAGGCCAGGACCAGATGGCTTCACAGGTGAATTCTATCAAACATTTAGAGAAGAGCTAACACGTATCCTTCTCAAACTTTTCCAAAATATAGCAGAGGGAGGAAACTCCCAAACTCATTCTATAAGGCCACCATCACTTATACCAAAACCAGACAAATATGCCACAAAAAAAGAAAACTATAGGCCAACATCACTGATGAACATAGGTGCAAAAATACTCAACAAAGTACTAGCAAAGAGAATCCAACAGCACATTAAAAGGATCATACACCATGATCAAGTTGGTTTATCCCAGGAATGCAAGGATTCTTCAATATACACAAATCAATCAATGTGATACACCATATTAACAAATTGAATGATAAAAACCAAATGATACTCTCAATAGATGCAGAAAAGCTTTCAACAAAATTCAACACCCATTTATGATAAAAACCCTCCAGAAAGTAGGCATAGAGAGTACTTCTTTATAATAAAGGCCATATATGACAAACCCACAGCCAACGTTGTTCTTAAAGGTGAAAAACTGAAAACATTTCCACTAAGACCAGGAGGAAGACAAGTTTGCCCACTCTCACCACTATTATTCAACATAGTTTTGGAAGTTTTAGCCACAGCAGTCAGAGAAGGAAAAGAAATAAATGGAATCCAAAATGAAAAAGAAGTAAAGCTGTCACTGTTTGCAGATTACATGATACTATACATAGAGAATCCTAACGATGCTACCAGAATACTTGAGCTAATCAATGAATTTGGTAATTAATTTTGTATCCTGTTACCAAATTAATGCACAGAAATCTCTTGCATTCCTATACATTAATGATGAAAAATCTGAATGAGAAATTAATTAAACACTCCCATTTACCATTGCAACAAAAAGAAGAAAATACCTAGGAATAAACCTACCTAAGGAGACAAAAGACCTGTATGCAGAAAACTATAAGACACTGATGAAAGAAATTAAAGATGATACAAACAGATGGGGAGATATACCATGTTCTTGGGTTGGAAGAATCAACATTGTGAAAATGACTATACTACCCAAAGCAATCTACAGATTCAATGCAATCCTGATCAAACTACCACTGGCATTTTTCATAGAACTAGACAAAAAATTTCACAATTTGTATGGAAAAGCAAAAGACCGTGAAGAGCCAAAGCAATCTTGAGAAAGAAAAACGGAGCTGGAGGAATGATGCTTCCTGACTTCAGACTATACTACAAGGCTACAGTAATCAAGACAGTATGGTACTGGCAAAAAAACAGAGATATAGATCAATGGAACAGGATAGAAACACCAGAAAGGAACCCACATACCTATGATCATCTTATCTTTGATAAAGAAGGCAAGAATATACAATAGAGAAAAGACAGCCTCTTCAATAAGTCGTGCTGGGAAAACTGGACAGCTGCACATAGAAGATTGAAATTAGAACACTCCCTGACACCATATACAAAAATAAACTCAAAATGGATTAAAGACCTAAATGTAAGGCCAGACAATATAAAACTCTCAGAGGAAAACTTAGGCAGAACTCTCCATGACATTAATCACAGCAAGATCCTTTTTCACTCACCTCCTAAAGAAATGGAAATAAAAACAAAAATAAACAGATGGGAGCTAATGAAACTTAAAAGCTTTTGCACAGCAAAGGAACCTATAAACAAGATGAAAAGACAACCCTCAGAATGGGAGAAAATATTTGCAAATGAAGCAACTGACAAAGGATTAATCTCCAAAATATACAAGCAGCTCATGCAGCTCAATATCTAGTAAACAAACAACCCAATCCAAAAATGGGAAGAAGACCTAAATAGACATTTCTCCAGAGAAGATATACAGATTGCCAACAAACACATGAAAGGATGCCCAACATCAGTTATCATTAGAGAAATGCAAATCAAAACTACAGTGAGGTATCACCTCACACCAGTCAGAATGGCATCATCAAAAAATTTATATACAATAAATGCTGCAGAGGGTGTGGAGAAAAGGGAACTCTCTTGCACTGTTGGTGGGAATATAAATTGATACAGCCTCTATGGAGAACAGTATGGAGGTTCATAGAAAATTATGAAAATTTGAGAAAGAAATCTCAATCTCTATGGAGGTTCCTCAAAAAAACTAAAAATAGAACTACCATACGGCCCAGCAATCCCACTACTGGGCATATACCCTGAGAAAACCGTAATTCAAAAAGGGTCATATGCCGCAATGTTCATTGCAGCACTATTTACAATAGGCAGGACATGGAAGCAGCTTAAGTGTTCATCAACAGAGGAATGGATAAAGAAGATGTGGCACATATATACGATGGAATATTACTCAGCCATAAAAAGAAACAAAATTGAGTTATTTGTAGTTAGGTGGATGGACCTAGATACTGTCATACAGAGTGAAGTAAGTCAGAAAGAGAAAAACAAATACCGTATGCTAACACATATATATGCAATCCAAAAAAAAAAGAAAGAAAAAAATGGTTCTGAAGAACCTAGGGGCAGGACAGGCATAAAGACGCAGACATAGAGAATGAACTTGACCCAGGGACAGGGAAGGCTAAGCTGGGATGAAGTGAGAGAGTGGCATGGACATATATACACTACCAAATGTAAAATAAATAGCTAGTGGGAAGCAGCTGCATAGCACAGGGAGGTCGTCTCGGTGCTTTGTGTGCACCTAGAGGGGTGGGATAGGGAAGGTGGGAAGGGAGATGCAGGAGGGAGGAGATATGGGGATGTATGTATATGTATGGCTGATTCACTTTGTTCTACAGCAGAAACTAACACACCATTATAAAGCAATTATACTCCAATAAACATGTTTAAAAATATTACATTAAATGCAGATGGACTAAATAAACCAATTTAAAAAGTAGTATATGCATACAACAGAATAGTACTCATTAATAAAAAGGAGCAAACTAATGATATGCAGAAAACTTAGATGGATCTCAAGGACATCATGCTGAGTGAAAAAACAATTTCAAAATGTCACATATCATATGATTCAATTGATATAACATTTTTTAAATTATCGAGATGGAAAAATGATTAGTGTTTGCCAGGATTTAAGCATGGTAAGGGTGTGTGTGTGTGTGTGGATGTAACTCTAAAGGGGTAGCATGGGGGGGTGGTCTTTGAAGTGATGGAATGTTGTGTATCTTGATTGTGTTGGTGATTATACAACTCTGTATAAATAAATATGTGCTAAGTCCCATTCCCATTTTTATTAGTTTATTATATTAGATATGATGTAACCACTTGGGGAAACCAGGTGAAGTGCACATGAGACCCTTCTGTGCTAATTTCATAATTTTCTATGAATATATAATTATTTCAAAATACAAAGTTGTTTTTTTTTTTTTTTTTTTTTTTTTTTTTGCGTTGTGCGGGCCTCTCACTGTTGTGGCCTCTCCCATTGCGGAGCACAGGCTCCAGAAGCGCAGGCTCAGCGGCCATGGCTCACGGGCCCAGCTGCTCCGTGGCATGTGGGATCTTCCTGGACCAGGGCACGAACCCATGTCCCCTGCATCGGCAGGCGGACTCTCAACCACTGCGCCACCAGGGAAGCCCCAAAGTTTTTTTTTAAGAGATGCTCATGCTCTCACCAAGTGACAATGACACTCATTTACTTCAACTTGATCTGTGTTCTCATTTGTACTCCTTTTTAGCAAGACTTATGAGAAGCTTGGCATTAACATATAGAATATCTGAGACCCCAGAAATACCATAACTATTCCAAGAAGAGGGTGCAGGTTTGCATTTGCTGAAAGAAACCTGATTCTACCCAGTTATTCAAAAAATTCCCTAGCTGAGAATAAGAACAAGTAATTGGAGAATTTGAATATTGGGCTTTAATTTCCTTGACCTCCAATTACAAGGGCAATAGAATTTGATTTAAGACATTAAATCTTTTAGATGTTTATGCCTTTGAAATTGAACTTTCAAAGAGATTTAGTCTCTCAAATGAATTTCTCCCTCAGAATTCAATAATGGTAGGGAATTCATATTCAATTTGGTACTTGTCTAAGGTTGCTGGATCACTCAGTGTTTG
Source organism: Tursiops truncatus (assembly GCF_011762595.2). NCBI lineage: Eukaryota > Metazoa > Chordata > Mammalia > Artiodactyla > Delphinidae > Tursiops > Tursiops truncatus. Next base: position 11,881,097 of record NC_047034.1, on the reverse strand, counting down.
ATCAGAGAAGGAGAACCTTATGAACACTATGGAATAATTGATTTGTCATAGTAATTAGAACTTACACAATTAAGGGAGGAAGAAGGGGAAGTGTGGTCTGGAATGGTGAGTTGGATTATCAGAGAAAAGTCACTAAGCAGCCCTTATTAAACGCTAAAGCATGTGGACAAGAAGGGTTTACAGAGAAATCTGGGAAGCTAGGCATAGCCACCTGCCAGAGTGGGATCACGAAGGGAAGTAGGTGATTAGGTCTATGGAAGGCTGCTGTCTGTGTCTGTAGGTGGGCCTGGGGTTGTTGGTCACCAGGACGAAGGGTTAAATATAAGGCAAGGAAATGAGGACTGCCATGAACCTGATGGCGCTTCTGCATCTTTCTCTGACCTTGGGGTAGATTGAGGGCAGGCACCAACCCACGGGCTACATCTGCATCTGTCTCTCTCTGCTTCTAATCACTAGGACCTCAAGAGAAGATGGATGATGCTTTACTTCCACTCTCCAAATCTCATATAGATTTCTCTTTTGGCCAATTCTGATTTGGAATCACAGAGGGGAAGGAGTTTTGGGAAACCAAATTCTACGTTAGCTGAGTTGACACAGTCCAAAACCACCACAGTTACTCTTTAAAATCAGATTGTTTTCATGCTGACTTTTAATGTCTTAAAAGACATTATATTTTATATTTTAAGACATTTTAATGTCTTAAAAGACATATTATAACATACTGATATAATATGTTTGAAAAAAAATGGTGGATATAATTTGAGAGAAGAAATAAATTTGGAAGTAAAAGTTTCAAACTTGTATCAAGTGTTCTTGGAATTGATTTAATAAACATACTGTTTTGATGTATTTTTCCGTCTTTTAGTGACAAAATCCATCTTGTTCATCAATACTCCTTGAGGAGTGTACTACATAGCAGCAGTTTGTATGGATGGAAAGACCTCCTAAGAGTCTGAAGAAGACTCATCAACTACCCCAGTATACAACAACAATATTTCTGTTTGATTATAGGCTTAAAGTTTTATGGAGATAGGTTAATAGAGAATGAGTTTTGGAATACAGGGAGAGAAGGAAATAATTCTTGACACCTGATGTTACTAGATAAATGTAGATGTATCTGCTAGTATGATATTCCTGGCCTCCACCAATTTCTTAGCACACTGGTTTCTAGGGAAGGAGAAATACTTACATGTTTGATGTATTTGGATAATGATTTGGACATGTGCACAACCACGCCATCGTAATTTTCTTAGGAAACAATTGTCCACGGGAAACGATTTTATTCTGTGGAAACCTGTTGTTTTACAGGCCACCTGTCCCTGGACTAATCTAACTCTGATGTTCAGGAACAGAAGAAAAACATGCCTTATGATAATATTTTGTTCACCTTCTGCCTGGGTCCTTATTTCTATCCATTGTTTCAGAACTTGGGTGGGAAACATTGAGGCGATCTACTCGTCTTCTTAATCACTGTTAAATTGTTAAAATTTCTGTTACTTAAAGGCAAAATCCATCCTAAATAAAGAGCATTTTTCCTTTGGGGAAAGTGCCATCTCAGTGTCTCCTGCTTATGGGAGAACATGTGACTTATTCAAATATTGGAGCAGTATTCATTGTTCTTATATATATTAGTAAGGCTATTTGCTAGGCTGCTGTAACAAGAACCTCCACAATATGCTGCTGTTAACAAGACAAATTATTTCACCCTGAGCATAAGAAATAGGACAGATGATCCAGGGCTGATATTCAAAACCTGTGATTTCCAGATTTCTTCCTTTGCATCCTTAGGCTTTATGTTATATCACAGGTGTCTTACTTCTGCATTCCAGCCCACGTTTGGAGTGAACAGATGGGAGGGGGAAGAGAAAAGCTCATTCTTTTCAGTAAAAAGACAAAACCCAACGTTAGTCACATCTTTTGCCCAAAACCTAATCACGTCGCCACATTGCTGAAAGAGCGGCTTTGCCAGAGCAGTCATTTTCTCAGCCTTCCTTTTGTATATATGTATGTATGCATGTATGTATTATTGTATCAGAAGAAGGGGATTGGTACTGAGCAAGAATTAGTCATCTCTACCACGATGCCTGGCCTAGATTTCTTGTAACATGTTATTTGGTTCTGAAAGTCAGTGTTTTTTCTCCTCTGTTCTGTAAGTGACTGGGAAACTGGGCTGGAGCTCATGCTGTACTTTCTGGTTACTGGCCAAAGAACATATCTCTTCTCATCCAACTCTTGCTTTTTTATGTCTGGCAGAGTGTGTGGCAGACTGCAATGCTCTATGTGCATACATTTTAGTTCATTACCAGCTCTAATCAGTCCATTAGTTGGAGCTAACATCAAATTTGGGAACGGGTACATTTGTTGATTTCAATTCCAAGCTTTGGTTTTCAATCCAGTTATAAAAAAAAGATATCTGTGTTTTCATGCTCAACTTTTATGTCTATTTCTGAATTTTCTCAGAGAAGCTAGGGAAGAGAAATGAATACTTAAATGCCATTCCAACGTATATTAATTTATTTGATCCTGAGAACAGCACAGTGAATTAGGTGAGGCAGTATTGTTTTTCCTAAGTAAATGTGAGGAAATTAACATCAGGAGAGTTCATTTTAAGCAGAGAATATTTTAGAACTTACATAAAATCAAAAGGTACACACTCTGGGAAATGTTACTGCAGCTTTGATTAACTGCTTATTTGCTGGAAAGGTAACTGGAAATATTTTAAAGCATAATAACTTATTTATGAGGATAAATAAAAATGGTTAGTGATGGGGCAAGAAAAGAACATGGCTTTGAAGTAAGACTCTTGGCTTTGACTCAGATCATCCACTTCTTACTTATCTAACTAACTGTATATGGATATATACGAAAAGCAGAACTTCTGTTTTCTAGTCTAAATGGGTGTGATGATACTGCTTCATAAGATTATTGGGAAGATTATGTAAGAGGTACTATGAAAACACCTACCTCGGTATTTAACATATCACAACACTTAATGAAATTTAATGTCATCCCAATAACATAAACCCAAAGCAGATTTGAATAAATTAAGACCACATTTGCTTTATTTCATTATATAAAACCCTTGGTTTTAAATTTTTAAATTATGGACATATAACAACATTTTTTCCAATTACTGCCAAGCAGTAGAAATTCAATATTCATTTGATGAAGGAGTCGAGTATCTTACATCAAAGGCTAAAAAGTATAAGCTTAGTGACATAAATAATTTGAAGGCATTATTACATTAATTTGAGAGAAATTCTTGATATATATGTTTTGACATTGATGTAAAAATGAAAATCAAAATTTTTAGAAAATTTCTCTTGAAGTCATTGTTGAAAATAGATATTGGATATCTGATGAGTTTAGTAGTTCTTATATCTTTACATTCAAGTTGACAAAGATAATGTTACTATATTGGTGAGTCAACTTTAAATAATTAGAGCTTGATGTTCTCTGAGATTCCTTCCAGGGTTAAAATAACCTCTATTTTCTTATAATCTTGCTGCAACGATTTCTAATGGAAGTTTTTTATTCCCCCCTCTCTTGTCTCAAACAAGAGCAATCAAAAACATTCAGTACTGTGCACAAAATCATTCCCATTTGATGTTGAAAGAAATGATCTCATGAAGATGATTATCACTTACAAAAACATTTCATTTTACAGTCCATGATAGATCTATTGTCTTTCTACTCTTCAGTTCCACCCTTGTCCAACTTCTAAGATTCTGTAGCTCCTTTGTTTGCTTCTACATAAATCCAAATATTCAATATTATTCTTTGCTCAAGAGGATGTTATAGCAAACATATTTCATATTGTACCAGAAAATATTTCTTTTATGTATTATTAAAAAACTCTTCGATAAGGAAATCTAGGGAAAGGAATATATCGATGCAATGCAGATTTCTGATAAAAATATTTTTTTCAAAAAGTTATGTTTGTTGAAGTATAAGATTAACTTTGGGTGAACAAACAGAAGGAAAGGAGATCAGTTACATAACCATCAGTGACAAGAGGAAATGAGACTGGAGAGGGAGGGGGACAGTTAAAAGGAAACCAAGGCAGCAAAAAATAGTTAAGTTACAAGCCTGAAAAAATAAGAAAGAAAGTTTCTTTGGTAGAAAGGATCCTAACTTACACCTTCTTAGAGAAATGAAGAGAAAACGAAGGTGCAGAAATCAAACTGAACTATGTGGTAATGAAAGATAGTGGCCAACTCAAACAGAAGTTGGTAGGAAGAAAACAAGAATTATACATAGTACAACTGTGTAATATACAAAATTATTATATTACACTATATTGTGTAAGATTACATGCTATTACACTGAAGGTGTATTCACGTGAATCACCAGTACGGTCAAATATGATGAGTATAGTTTTGTAAAAATATTGTGACACTTGAATCAGTTAGAAATTAGAAATAAAATATAACAAAGACATTTGATATATAAAATGTGATTGGATTGAATAGAATGATATAAATGCACTGTGAATTCGTGGAAAAGAAAGGTACTGAGAAGAAGGCACAAAAGAAAAACGTCTAGAAATAATCTCTAGGTAAGTGTAAGTGCATCCGTGTTAAACAACACTTCAAAGAGCAGAAGTTGGTCCTTGGGGAAAATACATTCTGTTCAGTCTTTGTTAAAAAGAGAAAGGTGTGTGGAAACAAGAGTGGAATAGCTTCAACTGGAACAAATGTTGTACTTATTTCAAAAGAAGAACATGTCCAATGTAAGAAACAATCAAATGCCTCTGTGGTTAGAAGCTATGGAAAGATTTCTTACAGGTTTATCACTAGTATGTCCACAATAAGTCTTATTAAAATTGCCCTCTCTTTGAGGGATTATGTAACCATCGTTCTCACTGGCACCAGAAATGCTGCTTTTTGTTCAGAAAGGTGTATGCTTTTACTGCTACTGATAATCTGAGATTATCACCTATGCATCAACTGCATCAACTGTCCGTTTTTGAGTAACTACTAAATGCCAGGCCTTGTGTCATCATTGAACTATAAAGATGAAGAAACAATGTCCTCATTCTGAAGATATTGACAGTTAATAGTCAGGCTGACAAACACATATGAAATAATATATAATCCTTGATTAGAGATTAGCAACTAATTCTGCCCAGGGGATGCAAGGTACATACCAGCCGACTTTGCACTTGACCTGAGAATTGAAGGGTAAATACTCACTATCTCAAATAAAGAGTTTTATTTTTTGCCATGACATGAATGGTAGAAATCTTGCTAAGGACTTATGGACCTATTGATTATAGACTAAGAATGAATCACACAACTTTTTTTAAATTAATTAATTTATTTTTGGCTGCATTGGGTCTTCGTTGCTGCGTGTGGGCTTTCTCTAGTTGCAGTGAGCAGGGGCCACTCTGTTGCGGTGCACGGGCTTCTCATTGCAGTGGATTCTCTTGTGGCAGAGCATAGGCTCTAGGCATGCGGGCTCAGTAGTTGTGGCACGTGGGCTCAGTTGCTACACGACATGTGATATCTTCCTGGACCAGGGCTCGAACCCATGTCACCTGCATTGGCAGGCGGATTCTTAACCAATGCACCACCAGCAAAGTCCCGCACTTTTTATTGAGTATTGGATTTCTAAATAACTTGAGAATATTAATTTTGAAACTACATAACAGGATGCAGAATATTATTATAAAATGGCACTGCAATGGAGTATCTCTGTGGCACATTTGTATTATGTTTCCTCTGTTGTGAGTCAAGTGTATCCAGATATGTAGTATTAGCTTTACCAGGGAGACACCCTTCAGAGTTCCACTTTCCATGACTGAATTTTGCCCATCCACATGATTGGAGTAGGCTGGACTGTAGCAAGGTCTTGTACTGACCCTGCTATTTGCCTTAAATAAATACTAAATTCTCTACTAGATGACCAACCTGAAGACTCCACTGAGAAGAATACATCATGTAGCATATTGCTTTGGTTTTAGGAGACACCTATGCTATTATACTATACTATACTGCACTATACTATACTATACTATACTATACCATATCATACCATACTATTCCATACCATACCTTACCATACTATACTATATTGAATGTGACAATTACTTTATATAAACATACTATTAAAATGAACTAATAAAATTAGGTTTTGTTTTTTTTTTGTGGTTTTTTTTTTTTTTTTTTTTTTTTTTTTTTGCGGTACGCGGGCCTCTCCCGTTGCGGAGCGCAGGCTCCGGACGCTCAGGCTCAGCGGCCATGGCTCACGGGCCCAGCCGCTCCGCGGCATGTGGGATCTTTCCGGACCGGGGCACGAACCCGTGTCCCCTGCATCGGCAGGCGCACTGCCAACCACTGCGCCACCGGGGAAGCCCAACCCTATGTCTTTTGACTGTAGTTTCTTGCACATCAGTTCATTGTGAGGCTTCTTGGCATCATGGAATTGTATCCTGCTTCTACTCAAAATTGATTTTCCATAGACGTTGAGTGATGGTGAGATGGGATGGCATACTTTCTAGCCTTATATTATTTTGTTTTACGGTATCCCAAGCCATAGTCTCTTCTGTTTTAGAATCGACATGCATTATTAGAGTAGATGACCACCTTTGTTGTATAAATGGCGAAACCTTCTACTTCCCACCAAATGTTTTTTAGTTCTTTAGTTCTTTGTTATTATTATTAATCTACTCATGATACCTTGCGTCCCATTATTTGAGCTTTGTTCCTTTAAAGGGAATGTTCTTGCACAATTTGCATTCAAGACAGACATTCAGGGTTAAAAATTAAAAGTCATATTTGACAGGATTAAAATAATCAGTCCAATACTAAATGGTCACTAATAATTTTGACCTATTTACTAGTTTGGTCAAAATATTTTATAATGTCTATGAAAGATCTCTATATTTAATTATATTTGCCAGATAGTTAAATAAATTATAGTTACTAGGTTTTATTTCAGTACAGTTTTGCTAATTTGGTAAAACCATATGCTAATATAGTGATACTCCTTTCTGAGCCAGGGCAATGTTTTTCTATATACCCATAGCGATACTTTATTTTTCATTAGAATAGCTTAATATCAAGTGCAGCCTCTTACTTAATATCAAGTGCAGCCTCTTACCTTCTACGTAACATAGCTCAAGACCAACTCATCTCCATATTTCCTCATGCAACTGTCATTTTCAGTGTGTAAATATTCTGGTCTAGTAAAAATTTTTTTAAAAAATGACCACAGACCTATTTAAGGTTCTATATAGGCTGCCCCACTGGTACTTTTCTTTCTAACGGATCCAGAAAAATATCTGAAATCAACATAGAGAGATAGTCAAAAAGTCCTGAATAAGCAGAATAAAAAAATAGAATCCCCTTGCACAAAGTACACATTTGGGGTGAAAATTGCAAATCACTTTAAATTTTATAACATTGTTTTTATTTAAACTACTTGCCAAAGTAATATTTACATGGCATTGAAACTGACCATTTAAATTTCTTCAAGGAAATTTATTTTTATTCCTTGTAGTATTTTTATTCCTTGTAGTCACTGACTAGAGAAAAATAAGACAGGTAGAACCATGTTTTCATTTTCCACTATCCATTTTGCCTCTCCATTCACCCAGACTAATAAACTCCAATGCTCTTCAAGAAGTAAATAAGATTACAATACACTACTTGGTCCCTGGAGCGTCCATGGTGTGAGAACATGTCTACTCATTTTAGAATATTAAAATAGAAGTCTATAATCCATTTGCTGCAAGCAACAACATGACATTCTGAACCACCTTGAAGTTAAAAAACAAAACAAAACAGTTTGAATTCCATTTGATAGTATTTTACCTTTAGTATATAATAGAGCACCGCGGATTATATTCTTGATGTTATTTTTCAGAGGAGGAAATCAAATATATTGTGACATAAAGTACACTGCTAAGACATGTTTTAAGAGTCTAACCTGCAAGATCAGTTTCACTGAAGTGACTGCAGTTCAATTTTCTATAACTGTTCTCAGGTCAGATATTCTAGGAAGAGAGAATAAAACTATCCACAGAGAGCAGCATGTTAGATGAAGAAGTAACTTAACTCCATACAACACCTGCCCATAAACCTGGAGAAGTGAAACAAGGTTAACACGATATGCACAATATACATGCATAATCGTGTTTCATAATAAATCGGTAACCTAGTAAGTAAAATGATTCTCTGAGTACTTTGAGCCACTCTAGCAAATTTAATCAAAACCAAAGAGGAGGTCATGGTAACCTCTGATTTACAGCAAGTTGATCGGTAAGGACTTGTGATTGGTATTGCAAGTTGGAGAGGGTTGTTGGAACCTCTACTCTGTCAGAAGCACAGGTAACAACCCGGGCTTGCTATTGACATCTGAAGTGAGGGGCAGTCTTATGGGACTGAACCCTTAATCTGTGGGATCTGATACTATCTCTGGGTAGATACCCAGAGATGCTATCTCTGGGTAGATAGTTTCAGAATTGAATTGAATTGTAGGACACCCAGTTGGTGTCCAGAGAATTGCTTGTTGCTGTGGGGAACTGTCCCCCTACACAGTGGAATTGAGTCCAGAAGCCAAAAGATTCCCATTTCATGGATGCTGGGAGAAGAGCCAATGCTCCTGGATCCGACACAAAAGATGATTTCTTACTCATAACAACAGCAGTAGGTGGAGCATCATTTTGTCCTTGTGTCAGTTTTCCAAAACCCAATTCTCACAGGGCAATGCTGCAAGGGCTAGTAGATTCTTTCGCATACATTGGCTTTTGTTACAGAAAAGGAATGCTGAACTTAAGAATCCTGAATCATTGACATTGGACTACAAGTGAACATGTCCAATCTTTCCCCATAAAGATATACTATCATTATTATACTGGACAGTAAACAAGCCTGTTCTTGGCTGCAGCAGAAGAGATTTTCTCTGTCTTCCAAGGCTGTTTGCTATACACACATCCTTGAAAATAAAGTTTAATACGAAAGGGCAGTTAGTGCCTCTGTTCTCAAGATGAGAAGAAATGTGGGAGATTACTGGACAAAGAGTCTTACAATACAGGGGTAATGATGATCAGCAGAAGGTACTACACTGGCAGCCTTAGGAAACAATTCCCGATAGCAGGTTGAGATGTTACAGTAGTAACCACATGAGTGTGCATGCACACACATGGACAAAGGTTTATTTTTTTCTTTTCCTTTTTCACTATTCTCAAATAAGTAATTAAATTTTATGGTATGTAGAGGTCAAACAGCTAGCCTAAATAAACTATATGATTGTCTTAAATAACCTAGAAAATATCCACTAGAAATATCTTCCTGGATGAACGAATGTAAATTTCCTGAAAATTACAATTCTGAGTCATTCTGGGTAGATAATTGTACTTCTGAAAAGTACTGCAATTTTAGTCCTAGGTAAATTTTTTAATTTAAAAGGTATGTGAATTAGGTACTGTGGAAAACTAATTACCTATTACGATTTGTATTTAGCCTAACAATATTTTATATATTGCCTAATAACTACAGGTTTAATCTACATGCATAAGTATTTTGTGTCTATGAGTATATTGTCTCTCTCTTTTATAAGCTTGAATCTTATTCAAAGGATCGTTATCTTAAAAATACATTGGTTACTCAGAGATCAGAGTTTTAATCACCTTTTGATCTTAATATTGGAAATGAATATTGGAATAAAAATTCCAATATTGGAATAAAAAATTAATATTGGAAATTACAAAGTTTACTTCATGATATTAACTATAAAATAACTTCTTAAGTACTTGATGTTTACTCTAGAACCTCAATTAATTTATCAGTTTTTATGTGCATGCTAATTTGTTTTTTGTCATTACTGAATTTGTATATCCAGGCACATTTTTACTCTAATTTACTCTAATTTAGATGACTGTTTCACTCTTCATTCAGAACATTATTCTTCCCTGTGGTTATAAAGATAGTATAGCATAAGTTTTTGAAAGCAGGGATAATGAGAATTTGTATAACATGTTATACAACAGGTGTGTAGGATACATTCCCCCTCTTTTGAAGCATCTCTCTCACAGCTTTGTCATGGACAATTGTTTTGTCGGTGTAAAAACCTCTCCTATTTGATAGGTTTTATTGTACAGACACCTGAAATGTGTAATTGGGATTTCTTCTATCTTTTCATTTCTGATCAATGCATGATGATATCCTTATTTAAAGCTGTAATAAGTTGTATTCATCATTTAGCAAGACTATGGTGATTTTTTTGTCTTTGTGTTCCCTTAAAGAATGATACAATTTTAATACTTAGTTGTTACCTTGGTGATTGTCTTTTCAACTTTTACAAGAAAATTTTTTCGAATTATTTATTCCCTCTTCCTTAGAAATTTACCTCTTAGTTTGTACCTATTTACATTGTTTATTATACCATGTATAAACTTTCATGTTATTTTGCAGCTGAGAAAAATTTTCTTGCTCAAAAGTGAAAAATAAAGGTGTTTCTGTGTTTGGCAGGGCAATCAGGAAACTCAGAATATTTTTCTATTTTGCTAGGAAATGACCTTTTTTTTTTAGAAAATAATAATTTTGCTGATTAGATATTAATTTTAATGATGTCAGCAACCATTACTTAAATTTTTTTCAATTAGAAGAAAACTACCTGTATATTTGAAATTATATAGTGACATTAGTTTCATTGGTACTTCTGAACAAATGACAAAACTAAGCTACTTAACCACACAAATTAATTATCTGACAATTTTTCTGTGTCTGGAGTCCAGCATAGAATGGTTGGGTTATCTGCTCAGGATATCTCAATGCTGAAATCAAGATGTTACCAGGACTGAGTTTTTGTCTGTCTGAGTTTTAGAACAAAACTGTTCTAAACACATTCTTGTTAGAGAATTCTGTTCCTTGTGTTTGTATGAATGGATTCCTCACTCCTTTGCCTGCTATAAGGGGAAGACTGCTCTACAGGCCTGAAGGTCATCTGCCTTCCTTCCCACGTCGGTCCCCTCATCTTCCAGTTAACTATTATGTATCAAACCAGTCTAGTGCTTTGAATCTTTGACTTACTCTTCTGTGACCAATCAGGAAAAAACTCTCTACTTTAAAAAAAAAAACCTATGCATTTGGATCAGGCCTACAGGAATAATCTTCTCTTAAGGTCAATTGTGCCATTTAACATAATCAAATCATAGGAATAAAATACATCATATTCAGAGTCCCAGGGATTATGTGGTGACTGTACAACAGGAGAATGTAGAATATATTAGAAGAGATTTTAGAATTCTGCCTACTATAATTGTCAACGTGTAGAATATGTTGGAACATTTACTCACACTTTCCTTGCTTAAAGATAAAAGTTTCTGGGATATTTTAAAATATTCTAATCAAGTATGATTTTTAAAATATTACAGATAATTATCATCTTACAGATAAATTTATGTCTTATAAAATATTTTATCATCCTTTTAAATTGATTGAAGCACTGATTTTGACAATAAGGTTATACTTTTACTATTCATTTTCTTGTAAAAAATAAATTCTCTAATCCATAAAATCTCTAATGGTACTTTAATACATTTAATTATATATATACATATATACATATTTGGGAAATTAATAGGTACTAAAGATGATTCACTATTTCATTTAATCTAATTTATTACTGTATAACCACACCGATGACTTCCATAACTCCAGATGTGGACACACCCCAATATTTGATCAAGTTTTTATTTGCAGTTGTTTGAGATCAATTGGTGCTAAGTACAAAGGATATATATTTTCAAAAACATTTTAACAAAGATCTAATTAAATAATATTGATTAAATATTTTGTTTTTCTTAATGTATAGTTTAATTTAGAAAATGCAAAAATATTTTAAGACTAGTTAGTGCAGAAAAATTCTACAAAACTATCTAACTTACATAAAAATAATTTTAAACATGTAGAGATTTATGTTTCAGCATGTTTAAAAACGCCACAGATGTGAAAGAAAAAAAGATATAATGGTATTTTAATTTAGTGGGGTAATGTTTATAGGACTAAAATTTTGATCTAGGGAAAGCTCAGGATCAAATCAAATTAAATATATTTATAAAATTATTTTAAATATTGAAAATGCTCAACAAATAAAAAATACTGCATATGATTTAAATATTTGAGATATAATTTACAAACTTTATCCTGGGCAACACAAAGGCACATTGTCACACAACAGAATACTTATCCAAAAATTTAAACAGAAAATGTTTTTCCTAAGACAAAAAAATGAATTCTTTGAACTAAAACAAGAAGTAAAAAACTCAGAAAATTCAATCAGATATGTAATCTTGAATTAGGAGAATTTTTTTAAAATTTAATTTTAGTTATTTATTTTTATACAGCAGGTTCTTATTAGTTACCTATTTTATACATATTAGAGTATATATGTCAATCCCAATCTCCCAGTTCATCCCACCACCACCCCTTCCCCGCTTGCTCCCCTTGGTGGTGTCCATACTTTTGTTCTCTACATTTGTGTCTCTATTTCTGCCTTGCAAACAGGTTCACCTGTACTATTTTTCCAGATTCCACATACATGTGTTAATATACAATATATTTTTTTCTCTTTCTGACTTACTTCACTCTGTATGACAGTCTCTAGGTTCTTCCACGTCTCTATAAATGACCCAATTTTGTTCCTTTTTATGGTTGAGTAATATTCCATTGTATATATGTACCACATCTTCTTTATCCATTCGTCTGTCAATGGGCATTTAGATTACTTCCATGACCTGGTTATTGTAAATAGTGCTGCAGTGAACATTGGGGTGCATGTGTCTTTTTGAATTATGGTTTTCTCTGGGTATATGCCCAGTAGTCAGACTGCTGGGTCAAATGAGGAGAATTAGACATTATGTTTTTGAGGGAGCTTCTGTTTATATTATGTCATTAAATATATGTAATGTGCCATAGCATTTGTGGAACATGGAATTCAAATTACTTACTGAATAGTTCCCTTGGTAATGGTTTTCTTTGAAGTCCTATTTATGAAATTGTAAATTCCCTTACTCATATTAGATATTAACCTATTGGATTTTCTGCCAAACTTGAGCTTATAATTCATTTAAATAAAATTAATGTTTAGTGTATATTCCTTTGTTTTCTTTCAGAAATCAGTAATTACATGTGAGAATATAGTTTTTAGTTTAGGGGTTATTAAACACCCAAGGAATCATAACCGTTAAATGGAGGAGATCATGTAGTCTCAATTTAATATTCTTTGCTGCATTTGTTAAAGGGCACTGTGCACTATTCAGTTCACATACTTTCAGAGAATCTCATAGATGTTATCTTTGAAAGATAATAACTATGAGTAGTCACAGTGAGAAATTAGTCAGAAGAGCATTATTAGAAACTAGTGGGATCTCCCAATGAAAAGAAAGTATTAGAGAATTCCTGGGGTGCATGCTTTGTCATTGTGCCCTGGGAAGACCATTCAAACTACATGAATGGTCCACACTAATGAAACATGTAATTACAGAATTGTGGCTAGAGCAACTCTAAAAGAAGTTAATCATGTTCCATAACAATATGCAAATAATGTTGAAAAATCTATCCAAAAAATGGGGGGGAGGGCATCCTTACATTAATTAAAGTTTTAGTTGCATGTAGTGCACTTTTATTATTTTCTTAAGCTTTGCTTAAAATTCTTTCTGATATAAAACTATGATTTGTCTGGCATACACATATAATAGAGTACTACCTTTCTGAGTAACAATTGTTTATATCATTTTACATATGATAACAATTATAATTATCTGCTAAATTACATAGATACATTTTGTACACTGACAGGAACAAAACATTCCTAAGATAAATGACATTCTTAGGTGTATTTCTTTTAAAACCCTCCCAAAATATTTTACAGTGCTTTTTTTTAACCCTTTAATTAATTAATTAATTTATTTTTAACATCTTTATTGGAGTATAATTGCTTTGCGATGTTGTGTTAGTTTCTGCTTTACAACAAAGTGAATCAGCTATATGTATACATATATCCCCATATCCCCTCCCTCGTGAGCTTCCCTCCCACCCTCCCTATCCCACCCCTTTAGGTGGTCACAAAGCACCAAGCTGATCTCCCTGTGCTATGCAGCTGCTTCCCACTAGCTATCTATTTTACATTTGGTAGTCTATATATGTCAATGTTACTCTCTCACTTCATGTAATACCTGTTAAACTTAAGCAAGTACAAATATTATTTAGTATTTTATTTACTATGACTAGAAAAATCTTATATTGTGCGAAATATTCATACATCTATACAAAAAAATGATAGCAGTTAATTATTATTTTTATTCTAATCCTTTTATTTTAGTATAAGGCTAGGTCCACATTCTGTGCTCAGTTAATTACTAGACCTTTGAATCATTAGATAAAATTTGTAAATCCTTATTGTGTTTTATATTTACAGAACACAGAGCTTTTGTTTTTTCAATTTCTGGGATTAGTTATGTAAACTTTACATTTTTTTCCAGAAAAGTATTTGATAGAATTGATGTACATTATAATACATTATTACTATTTTTACTAGAGCTTGGGTCAAAAAGTAAAAATCATTATATTATTAAATATTGTTTAAGTAAGCATAGTTAGCAGCTTGCCATTATAGCAATTACAATAGTAACAACAAAATTCTTGCAGAAAATTCCATCTTGGACTTTCAACTATAAATATTTCTGTGGTTATATAGGATTTACTACCTTCACCTGAACTGAAGTAGGAACTCATTAATGAGAAGTGATTAATTAGAAACCTGTTGAAAACATCTTCTGAAGATAGTTAAATTAGGCTTTTAATTTTTTCCCCCAGATAGAGTTTTATACTAATTGGCTTTTTTTCCTATTCAACGACGATTTGTGGTTTGGGAAGCTATTGTTCTTGCTTTAATATCTTTCAAGTTCATAGATGAACAGAAAATGTACAGTTTGATTTTATACATTTTTTCTTTTATGTGGAATAGACCCACTCAATCTAATGTTGTATGAACTTGGCAGACTATCTGAGAGCACAGAAAGGCCAGCAATCAATAGGAATTCCATGCGGTCATTTACTGCACCAGAATCTTTAGAGAGATAAGTGACGATACTAAAGACATAATGTGACCAGCAAACAAACAAATAAATGAATTAATCACCCTTAAATGCCTGTATCTATATCTATATTGTTATTAATTGGAGGAATTTCAGTTGTTTAATTTCTCATCACTAGTGTTAAATAATTATACCTAAAATTAGAGCCATTTCAAAATGTTTCCAAGCACTTATTTTTCTCCATAGTATGGTGGCATGATAGTAGACTCTTTAAATTGAAATGGAGAACATATTCTGAAAGATGATGATTGCATTTTGCTTTATGTGAAGCAAAAAGCTTTGCAAGCCTTGGTTAATATGTAATAGCATTTCAGGGATGAAAAAGATGATTATAGAGATCTACTAGCCCCCAAACCTCCAACGGGCATTGAATTTCCTTTCTAGAAATAGTGTCATGCAAATAAAAAGCTAACACCCATGATTCGGTTAGCATTGCAAAAACAAAAAGGCAAAAATCAAAGACTGTCCAAACATTTGAGAAGAAAGTGAATTTATTATGTGGATTGTGTATTATAATTCAAATTAGCTTGCCCAATGTCCAAAATAACTTTTCTTTTTGAAATATCTATTTTATATGGTCTTGACAAAATTGTCAGGATAAAACCTGCATTCTGCTACATTACAGCCTGAGACTCAGATTGTGCATATCATTTAACCCTTACTTCATCATCCTCCTCAGCTTCCTTTAAAAATAACTAACTTAGAAAAAATAAAATTTGAGTCAAATTTATGGATAGACTTGTATTATGTGAATCCAATCTTGTTCTCCTCCAAAATAAACTGCTCTCCTAGTGAGAATTCCCATGCAACATTTCAGCTTGGCAAATTGACTTTTATAAAGGCAAATCTCCTGATATTAAGTATGGTAAGGAAGTGACCTGGCTAAGTCACTAACTTAAGTGTCTGTGTCTCAGGTTTTTCTCTGTAAATTCAGGACTTTAAATAAAATAATCTAACATCCCTGCCAACACTATGTCTTATACCTTAGCGTAAGAAGGAGTTAAGAAGGAGACCAATTGCGTGGCTCTGGGAAATCTAAATTGTTCCTCAGTTTTGTTATTTGTAAGTCTCTCTTCCACCAACCTCAGAATCCTTTGTGTGAAGATAGTTATTATTAAATGTTCAAAAAATGTTTAAATGTCATATAAATGTAAGTGATAGGAGACTGTTATGAAATCATTTTGTGTAACTTTAGACACTTTTTATAACTTAGGTACATTTAAATTTTCTTTATATCATATGAAGTGACAACTCCACATATATTTTTCAATTTTAATCAGTAAATGCACTGCTGTTTGATACCAATCATGTTCAATTTATTATCTTCGAGTCATTTGTCCCGAAAACAATGTATAGAATCTAGAAAAATTGGACTTCTTTTCTATTTTTAAAAGGCTTGTAATTTGTTTTGTAAACATTATCAAATTTATATTTTGTAAATGTTTTATTTTGAATATTTAATAGTGATGTCTACATAAGTATGAAATACGGTTTAAAATTTCTGTTTATGTAACTTCAAAAATACAAAGAAGAATTATATGTCTCAACTTGACCTCTCTCCAATCCCGATTTCTTATAGCCCTCTCTGTGCTCATCACTCTGTATTTCCCCTTACCTGTCTAAACCCAACAAACCATTAGATCCAACAGGAGAAATGACCTACCATTTCTATTAACTTTTTACTGTCCAGAATCCCTTCAGCTCCCCTCTATCCTCCTTACACAACTTAAAATTTAATGGTTAACCACAGAAATTACTAAATCTTATGCAACTTCAACTCATTTGCCTTTCCCTTGCTTTATTGCTCCCCACTGCCAAAACTACAATCTTGGTTAAATCCAACTGTTGGTCTAATCTTTGGCTGCAACCATGTAGACAGCATGCCTTGAAAAAAATATGCTGATTATTTCCAAATTTTTGTCTCCAGCCAAAATTCTCCCCCGAGCTTCAGATTCATATTGATATATCCATATTCCTATGCAACATCTCCAGTTAGATATTTAGTAAACATCTCAAAGACAATATGCCCTCAACTGTCAAAATCTTCACCTGAAGCACCCCCCATTTTACTGAAGTTCACTCCGTCTTTCCAATTGTTCATTCTAACAACTTCAGAGTCATCATGATCCCTCTTCTTTTTTTTTTTTTCGCTGTACGCGGGCCTCTCACTGTTGTGGCCTCTCCCGTTGTGGAGCACAGACTCCGGACGCACAGCCTCAGCGGCCATTGCTCACGGGCCCAGCCGCTCTGCGGCATGTGGGATCTTCCCAGACTGGGGTACGAACCTGCGTCCCCTGCATCGGCAGGCGGACTCTCAAAAACTGCGCCACCAGGGAAGCCCCATGATCCCTCTTCTTGAGTATCCAAGAATCAGTCCATCTTTTGGGAAATCCTGTTGATTCGAAATCGCCCCAAATCTATTTTTTCCTCTCTACCTCTATATTTACCTTCGTGTTCCACATCACCGTCATCTCTCCCTTGGGTTGTCTCGTATCTCCTTACTTTTGCACTGGCACATCTCAGTCAAGTATCAACAAAGAAATGAGAGTGATCATGGCATTCCCTTTGCTCAGTGGTCTCCACTTGGTTTTCACTTCACTCAAAATTCTTACAAAGACCCAGAAGACCCTTTACAATCTGATATAGTCCACATCCCATTATCTTGCTGCTCTCACTCTTAAGATTTTTCCCTCATTTGTTCCATTCCCAGACTCTCACCCCGCCTTCTTTTTTCAAACTTTGTAGACTCCTTACCTTGCATTCATTTCCTATAAAAGTAATCCTCTTTCTGCAGATAGCCAGATGGCTCAGCAATTTACCTTCTACATCATTTTGCTCAAATGTCCTCAAAGTGGTGCCTTAGCTAACTATGTCACTAAATGTTTCAACTCTAAACTCTCCTAATTTCTCTTCTCTTTGTTGATTTTCCTCCTTGGAACAATATAATATACCATATATTTTACATATATATTGTTTATTGTCTCTTCCTCCACTAGAATTTACATTTCTTAAGACTAGGGATTTTTTAAATAAATTTTTCTGGAGTATGGTTGCTTTACAATGTTGTCTGCACAAAAAAATGAATCAGCCATACACATACAGATATCACCCTCCCTTTTGGACTTCCCTCCCATTTAGGTTACCACAGTGCATTAGGTAGAGTTATCTGTGCTATACAGTATGTTCCCATCAGTTGTCTGTTTTATACATAATATCAATAATGTATATGTGTCAATCCCAGTCTCCCAATTCCTCCCACGGGATTTTGACTATTGTGTTCACTTTGTAATCTACACCTGTAATCAGTGCCTGGCATTGCAACAAAGGTAGATTATTTTGAAATTTTCTTTTAAAACTGTTCTTTGGATTACAAGAGCTGCAAGATTCATCTCAATGAAAGGGTCTATGATGACTTTAAAAGACACATTCATAATAAGATACCCTCTTGGGCACTTACAGTGATTTTTAATATAAAAATATTTTAAAAATTCTGTTGGAATAGATCATTGATTTCTTTCATAGACTACCTAATGACAAATAGAAAATCTCAGTTTGGGAATTGATGAGGTTTTTGGTTTACTTTTTTATTCTTAAAGGATATTACAGCATTAAAAAGTGCTCATAAACTTTACCTACAAAATATCTACTTAACTGGGTAAAAAGCCAAGAAGTATCTGCTCTAAAACCTAGAGGCATTTTTAGAAATCTTTATATTTTGGGGACTTCCCTGGTGGCAGAGTGGTTGGGAGTCCGCCTGCCAATGCGGGGGACTCGGGTTCAAGCCCCAGTCCGGGAAGATCCCACATGCCGCAGAGCACCTAAGCCTGTGCACTACAACTACTGAGCCTGCGCTCTAGAGTCCGTGAGCTACAACTGCTGAGCCTGTGTGCCACAAGTACTGAAGCTTGCGTGCCTGGACCCCGTGCTCCATAACAAGAGAAGCCACCGCAATGGGAATCCCGCACACCGCAACAAAGAGTAGCCCCTGCTTGCTGCAACTAGAGAAAGCCCACAGGCAGCAACGAAGACCCAATAAAGTCAAAAATAAATAAACAAAATAAAAAGTTAAAAAAAAGAAATCTTTATATTTTGATATAACTTCTTTGCACTTCCTTAGCACTATCCAAAAACCTTGAAGCATATTATACACAGGTTTGTAGAATAAGCACTGATTCACAATAAACCTGAAGCATCTAGAGATCCTGCATGAGCCTACACATGGAAAACCACTTGTCATAACCACATCTACTAATCAGTGAGTATTAATATAAATAGTCCATGAAATCTGCTGCTGGTTAAGGTACTGACTGAAAGCACCTTGACAGATAAATCCAGTTAAAACATAATCAAGGAAGCTAGTGTCTTCTCTGGGATGCTAGTGGAAAAGAAATATGAGAATAACCTCAAGAGAAACATGACCCAGGAGAAAAGGGACTCGGCCAGGATTTTGAGTGCTTATTTTATAAAGCGGTCTACAACAGCAACAGCAAAGGAACTTAGGGATGGCACATTGGTTGGAAGATAAGCCAGAGAAACTTGCATTGAACCCATTTCTAATGACATTGTATATTATATGCTGCTTTTTACAAGAATAATGGAGATTATGTCAAATGGACTAAGAATGTTCTCTCTGTCTCAGGCTACCTTTGTCACCATTGTTACAATCAGTACAGTGAATTAGATGTTGTGTTAAACACATTACAGCCATAGTACTTAATCTGCATTTTAAATTTGTGGTGCATGCTTTATTATCAAGATTAATAGAAGGTAAACAACTTAGAGTAAGAGATGGTTTTGGGATTCCATCACTAGCTTACCACATTCCTAAGCCCTCTTGATCAATATTACATATTCTTCACCTGAGAGGCCAGGGGAAGCCTGGAAAAGGGGAATAGGGAATCAGAAAAAGACATTTTGGAGGGAAGACCTATCAAAATGGTACTTTAGTATAAATTGCTGCATGATTGTATGTTATGAAATCTCTTCACGTCATGAAACTTTCAGCGAAATGTCACATCTCAGTTTTTCTTTAAAGCATTCTTTTGAGTACTGAAGAGAATTATTAAGATTTACTCCAGGGGGATAAACAGAGATTCCATGGAAATACAATTTATTAAGAAAGACTATTACCTTTTAGTATAAATCAAGTCATTGAAATGAATAAACATTCTGTCCAATAAAGAGTTTTTATTGTTCCATATGTTTAAGCCTTTGACTTGTAGAATCTACCACCTAGTATTACATTATAGTGTATGATTAGTAATAATTCTGGTAATTGTCATTCTGTGTAAATAAAATCTATCTTGTTGCAATATATGTTAATTTCTTAATGTTTGATCTTCTACAAAGTTAAAATATCATCATATAATGAATAAACTCCCATCAAGCACAGAAAATCTGGTCCAATAGTGATACCTTGACAATAGTCAGCTATCATCTGAAAGATGTAAGTAATGTTCATTCAGTATATTGAAACTATGAAAAGAATATGCAGAATGCTCATTGAACTCAGACAACCAGATTAGAGGCTAATATCCAGAGATGAAAAGTAGGAAAAAGGCCATAGAAAAGAACAATTATGTACAATATGATATTATTGAGGACTAGAGTGGAAATAAATGATAAGGACCCTTGATAGCCTGTATACTGAGTTTTAAAAAGACAATAATTAAGAAATAATTTCGGGCTTCCCTGGTGGCGCAGTGGTTGGGAGTCCACCTGCCGATGCAGGGGACGTGGGTTCGTGCCCCGGTCCGGGAGGATCCCATGTGCCGCGGAGCGGCTGGGCCCGTGAGCCATGGCCGCTGGGCCTGCGCGTCTGGAGTCTGTGCTCCGCGGTGGGAGAGGCCACAACAGTGCGGTGAGAGGCCCGCGTACCGCAAAAAAAAAAAAAAAAAAGAAATAATTTCTTTTCTCAGAGGGAAAAGTATAAAATTACAAACTAAGAAATATTTAGCTTTAATATTTTATTTCATGAATGAGTTTGTTAGTACTGGACACTATTTGAGTAAGTGACTGGGGATAGTGAAAAATAGACTGTGCAATAACGACCCATGTTCCCGGGGGGGAAGAATCAAGGAAAATAAATTCTGTGTGCTTTACACACTTGCCTAAGTATTTGATATAACCATAAATAAAGCAGTTGGCTTTGCAGTAATATGAACAAAGCCAAATGCTTAAAAAAATGTTAACTGTATCTGCATGGTGTTAAGTAACCAGTGTAAACCGATTCATAAACCTAAGGAAGAAAATAGCTAACATCTAACACTGGTGTAAAAAAAAAAAAGAAGTTGTAAACTAGCTAACCAAACTTCAAACTTTTCCAAACTTTTCCATGAAGAGACTGGGTCTCTGTCCCATTTATTTGAAGTGAAAGCAGGTATTGGACTAGGTTTTAAAAGAAAGTTGACTGTTTAAAAATTTACTTTTTAAAAAATGGGATCAATAAACTAAATATTTTCAATTAATGCAAAGTGCAAGAAAAAGAACAAAAAGAACCTTTCTCGAATTCCACTCCACACGAACACTGAATTTTCTCCAGAAATCACCTGTAGACCTCATGAAAATCATTCCTTCATTTAGGAAATCCCCCACCTTGTTAACAGTGTGAGAATGTAAATTTAAAGCACTTTGGACTGGGAAAATTTTATCACCATAAAAAGGTTTAATTTCCCTGAGCATGAAATATTCTCCCTCCAAGGAATGTATCTGTTAATGGCATGCTATGATTAATTAATTGGTTCTGGGAACTATTATACCATATTAGTCACTTTCATATTACTGTTCCCAAGAGTGGCAAATAAATAAGACAGTTATTGCATTTCTACATGTCCACCCATTTCCTGCCAAGACGTTTTGCTGAGATGTGTCTTCTGTGCAGTTTCCCACAGTGCACTTCTAGGCCGACTTAGGTCAAGCTTTGTTGGTTTAATGCTTAAAAATGACTCATGTTCTAGCAGGAAATCTTTCCCTCTCATTACTTTTCTGTGATATTATAGACAACCCATGTCCCTTGGGGGCATGACAATTGATCCCAGCAGGGTTATTTACAGTGACACGGTGACACCATTGCAAACGGGGGTTGCCAAAGGGGAGGCTTCTTCAATGTCAATTTTAACCCAGCAGCGATTTCTGCAGTTATAAATAATTCTATTTCATCTCTAGTCAGGTAACTGCTGTCAAATTAAAGAGATGTTGAGAACTCACAGCACAGTTTTGCTTTTTCATTATTACATCTGCAATTTGATTGGTGTGATATATTTTCTTGCATGAAGGAGCATCAATTAAAGGAGATGGACATTTATAGGAAATTTATTCAAAACAGAGAGTCTTTTGATATTTTATATGTCAACGATCTGAATTCATATCACAATAATATTTGGAGAATATAAGAATGTAGTTTAAGTAACAGTATCTGAAATGTAATAAAATTATTTTCTTAAAATATTGAAACATGGCTTTCATTGATATCATATGCCCATTAAAATGTTGAATCATGTAAATATAATGGTACTAAGAATAAACATGTCAACCATTTCACTTAAATTATTTAATTCAAACTTCCTAATAACCTATGAATAAAATATAAATGGATAAAATTTTATATTATATAACAATTTTATATATGAACAAAGTTGTTATATAACTGATTCTCAGAGACAGAAGTAATTTTCCCAAATTCACATATTTATGAAGTCTATTATCTGCATTACCTGACACAAAATGGAACATAGTTTTCTCTATGACGTGTTGGTTCTTCATATTCACAAGGTATTGAAGGACGCTGAGTGAAGGCCAATGGTCTTTATCTGCATTTTAAGAACCAAAATCGGGCTTCCCTGGTGGCTCAGTCGTTGAGAGTCCGCCTGCCGATGCAGGGAACACAGGTTCGTGTCCCTGTCCGGGAAGATCCCACATGCCACGGAGCACCTGAGCCCCTGAGCTATGGCCGCTGAGCCTGCGTGTCCGGAGGAAGAACCGAAGTGACTGTCACTTTGTTTTCAGACCTATGCTGAGATCAATTGAAATGCTCTAATCAATTTTCAGCATGACAGATATTCAAATCCATGAAGCAAATCATATGACCTCGACATCTCCTCTTTTCCATTTTTAATAGTTATTGCTGAAGTTAGAGTCAGGGCTGAAATTCTCAGTTCCTGACAGTGTGCTTAATCTACTCCAGCTTCTCAGTCGTCTTCTTCATGGGCAGTTCCCAAATTTTAAAAACATAGATTAGGTGTCACCTGATTATTTCTCAAAAATTACTGATTTTTTTAGTGAGGACTTCTATGATTGGGACGTTCATTATTTACCATTCAGTCTGCATTTTTGACTCATTGATTCAGCCAAACCACACAAACCTTCATCTTTTTGATATTTTATATCTCATAATGCATATCTTTCACGTGTAAAAAATAGCAATAATATCTGTTCATAAACTGTAGGTATATGAAATTCAGACCATAATTCTCTAAAAACAAGCTTAAAATTTAGGAGTTTTTTAACTAGCATATTCATATTTTAGTGAATAAGTACAAATACAAAATTTTTAAATGCTGATAAAATGTAAATATTTAACATCAATTTGTTTTTGTTTTTCAGTTTATTAGGCAATGTTTGCTAGTTGATAAACTTATTTTTCACTTACTAATAAGAAATGAATTGGATCCTAGAGATTAACATACCCTCACCTTTTTGGACAAGATTCTTTAGGCACATACACCACCAGAAATGTACCTATGTGATCATTTTCCACCTTATATGATTGATCTTGTGTATAAATATCATATTTATAGTAATAAAGAAACATTTTTCTCCTAATGTGTTTTTATTGATTTACTTACCTTGATTTGAGTTGGAAGATGATATTTACGAGTCATATTTTTAAAAATTAAAAGATAAAAAAATTTAGGTTGGAATAAAATGCAAACAGTGGCTGTGTTAGGATCTATTTGATTCTTTGAATTTTGTATTAAACAGGGTTTGGTATTATGGGAAATTAAATTTAACTACGTCACCAGTTTAAATGAAAGATTGAATCAATATCAGTTTGGATCCATTTAGCTTCTTTTCAATCCTGCTAGCTACCATCAGCTAAACAAAAAAGGGTAAAAAACATCTTAAATTATTATAAAAAAGGAATTGTAGCTAAAATGTATAATATCTAACTCTTCCAGAGAATCCCATATGGGAAAATTCCAAAGATAATTGGAATATTAATTTATAGTTAATTAAAATAATAAAACCTAGCTCATATGTAAATGTGTTGGTGTAAATTAAGGTGCTTTGATTTGAAAGTACTGCCCCCAGGAGAATGAGCTATTAGTAATTAATAACTTGCTTCTATTCATTGTCAACATGTTGCAAATAAATACTGTTCATAGGCACTTTGGATCTATTAATCCAGGGTAAGACATTGTCCTTGCACTAAAGGACATTTAATACACTAAATATAGGTAAAGTTAAATTGCAATTAAATGAATAGACCTAACAAAGAATATTCTTATTATACATCACTCCTGACCATTAATGTAGAAACTAGAGTCTCATCAATTTTGCTGACTTTAATTGCTAGACTGTTCTTGTAGGTTCTGATCAAAATTTCAAAGAGCAAATATTTTGTCACCAATGAAATGAAATGTGGTTAACATAGATAAAGGGAAAAAACCCCCTCAAAACCCTAAACAAAACTAAATGTTGTTGATTAATCCATATATCGTGGATTACAATTGCTATTATTTCTATAGACTAATATATTTATTTCTAACTCTTCCTTCCAGGTATGGATACTAACTATCACCTGTGTGTCTATGCATTTTTCCATGCAACAAAAGTTATGATTCATGAATAGTGACAAGTGACATTAGTTTTATTATTTAAGAATCTCCTTACATGATGAAAGAAAAAAATTAGATCTGTAAATGATGGGTCATAATCCAAACACAAATAATAAATTATTAAAGAAGTGTCCTATAAAGGATATTTTAAAATCAAACCCATACATGCCTGTATGGCCACAAAGACCTCATTTAGAGTGGAAATCATTTCTTTCACAATCTTATTCAAACACTCTATTCAAAAATCTTTGAAAGATAAAACATATTGGTTGTCACAATTTCACATGAAAAATCAATGCAAAAATTTTAAAAATAGTGGTTTCCAGAATATCGTTTTATATTCAAAATGTGAAAAAGCTATCTTTGAGGTGCTTTTTAATCTGGTGAAATTTCCACAGCCTGCATATGATATTAGTTAGTTGTTTAATGAGTTGATAAATCAATAGCACCAAAAAAATTATTTCTCCCTCAATTCAGAATTGAAGTCAGAATTTTCATGGTGTGTAAGCAAAATGGAAAGGAAGTTTAGAGAAGTGCTTCTAAATGCCTGAGTCCAAAAGGTGGCTAGAGTACATATTGCAAAACTACTACATTTTTTGGACAAATCCAAAATTTTTACTTCTGAATAATCACATATATCAAATAGGGATAATAATACCTCCCACACTTAACTGCAGACATTGTCATATGAATGCCATAAGAATATGCAACTAAGAAGCTTTTCAAAATATAATATTGAAAGTAAAGGCACAGAATTATTTTAAATACAAGATTTTCCCCCTACTATAAAAGCTAAGGGTCTGTACCAAGAAGGTATTCATTTTCTCAAAGAAAAAGATATTCATGTAAAAATGACGAAAAAAAGAGCAACTTTAAAGAAAAGTTTGAAAATGACTTACAAAATTTGGTAAGCATACTTAGAAAATTTGGGGCCTTTTATTCCCCTGTCTTTAGTTACCATTTTAGTGATCATTTAAATAGAATTTTACTGAAGTCAATTCATTATACTCTCAGAGTTCAGATTTATGTTTTATTAAAGAAGATAACACATGTAAATTATATAGCCCTCTGCCTACCATATGTTAATAATGCAATACAAATTAGCTGAAAACTGTATTTATAGTAGTCATAGTACTATAACCAATTTCTCACACTGAAATTGCTTCCATTTAGAGGCATGAAACAACCTTTCAAATGATGCATTTTTAAGAGAGTCATTTCAAAACACCTCTTCTAATTATCCTATTTGTTTCTTGAGTCTAATTATATTTCACTTGTTCTTCAAAAGTGATTGGGACATTGAAACATCCTCATAAAAAAGTACCTTTGGCTGCACACAAAATGTTTTCTAAAGTTCTGCCTGATATCTTAACTAGAGTTCAGTGCATACATCATTGCCTTGATGTCTGAAACAAATTGATCTAAGTAATATTAATTACTTGCTGTTGGCAGGGGAAACATGCATAGGTTGGGGTAATAAAACTTACATTTAAGCATTTGAATTAAACAGAACAACCCAACAGGTTCTTTTGCTGCAAATACTGTGCTGTACCTTCCTGCAATATTTACGGTCAAATACATTACTTGCCAATTTTACTGCCTTGAAAAATATCAAAAGGTAAACTGCACTGGCTATTTTTTAATGTAGTTTAAAAAATCTTGTTTGACTTTATTTTTGTTTTTTTTTTAACATCTTTATTGGAGTATAATTGTTTTACAATGGTGTGTTACTTTCTGCTGTATATCAAAGTGAATCAGCTATACATATACAAATATCCCCATATCCCCTCCCTCTTGCGTCTCCTTCCCACCCTCCATATCCCACCCCTCTAGATGGTCACAAAGCACTGAGCTGATCTCCCTGGGCTATGCAGCTTCTTCCCACTAGCTATCTATTTTACGTTTGGTAGTGTATATATGTCCATGCTACCCTCTCACTTTGTCCCAGCTTACCATTCCCCCTCCCTGTGTCCTCAAGTCCATTCTCTACATCTGCGTCTTTATTCCTGTCCTGCACCTAGGTTCTTCAGAACCATTTGTTTTTTAGATTCCACATATATATGTTAACATATGGTATTTGTTTTTCCCTTTCTGACTTACTTCACTCTGTATGACAGACTCTAAGTCCACGCACTTCACTACAAATAACTCAATTTCGTTTCTTTTTATGGCTGAGTAATATTCCATTTTATGAATGTGCCACTTCTTCTTTATCAATTCATCTGTCAATGGACACTTAGGTTGCTTCTATGTCCTGGCTATTGTAAATAGAGCTGCAATGAACATTGTGGTACATGACTCTTTTTGAATTATGGTTTTCTCGAGGTATATGCGCAGTAGTGGGATTGCTGGGTCGTATGGTAGTTCTATTTTTAGTTTTTTAAGGAACCTCCATACTGTTCTCCATAGTGGCTGTATCAATTTACCTTTCCATCAACAGTGAAAGAGGGTTCCCGTTTCTCCAAACCGTCACCAGCAGTTATTGTTTGTAGATTTTTTGATGATGGCCATTCTGACTGATGTGAGGTGATATCATTGTAGGCTTCATTTGCATTTCTCTAATCATAACTGATGTTGAGCATCCTTTCATGTGGTGTTGGCAATCTGTATATCTTCTTTGGAGAAATGTCTATTTAGGTCTTCTGCCCATTTTTGGATTAGGTTGTCTATTTTTTTAATATTGAGCTGCATGAGCTGCTTGTAAATATTGGAGATTAATCCTTTGTCTGTTGCTTTATTTGCAAATATGTTCTCCCATTCAGAGAGTGGTCTTTTCATCTTGTTTATGTTTTCATTTGCTGTGCAAATGCTTTTTAATTTCATTAGGTCCCATTTATTTATTTTTGTTTTTATTTCCATTACTCTAAGAGGTGGGTCAATAAGGATCTTGCTGTGATTTATGTCATAGAGTTTTCTGCCTAAGTGTTCCTCTGAGTTTTATAGTGTCTGGCCTTACATTTAGGTCTTTAATCTATTTTGAGTTTATTTTTGTGTACGCTGTTAGGGAGTGTTCTAACTTCATTCTTTTTCATGTAGATGTCCAGTTTACACAGCACCACTTATTGAAAAGTTTGTCTTTTCTCGATGGTATATTCTTGCCTCCTTTATCAAAAATAAGGTGACAGTATGTGCATGGGTTTATCTCTGGGCTTTCTATCCTGTTCCATTGACCTATATGTCTGTTTTTGAGCCAGTATCATACTGTCTTGATTGCTGTAGCTTTGTAGTCTGAAATCCAGGAGCCTGATTCCTCCAGCTCCATTTTTCTTTCTCAAGATTTCTTTGGCTATTCGGGGTCTTTAGTGTTTCCATACAACTTTTGAAATGTTTTGTTCCAGTTCTGTGAAAAATGCCATTGGTAGTTTGATCAGGATTGCATTGAATCTGTAGATTGCTTTGGGTAGTATAGTAATATACACAAAGTTGATTCTTCCAATCCAAGAACATGGTATATCTCTCCATCTGTTTGTATCATCTTTAATGTCTTTCATCAGTGTCTTATAGTTTTCTGCATACAGGCCTTTTGTCTCCTTAGGTAGGTTTATACCTAGGTATTTTATTCTTTTTGTTGCAACGGTAAATGGGAGTGTTTCCTTAATTTCTCTTTCAGATTTTTCATCATTAGTGTATAGGAATGCAAGAGATTTCTGTGCATTAATTTTGTATCCTGCTACTTTGCTGAATTCAATGATTAGCCCTAGTAGTTTTCTAATAGCATCTTTAGGATTCTCTATGTATAGTATCATGCCATCTGCAAACAGTGACATCTTTACTTCTTCTTTTCGGCTTTGGATTCCTTTTATTTCTTTTTCTTCTCTGATTGCTGTGGCTAAAACGTCCAAAACTATGTTGAATAATAGTGGTGAGAGTGGGCAACCTTGTCTTGTTTTTGATCTTAGAGGAAATGTTTTCAGTGTTTCACCATTGAGAAAGATGTTGGCTGTGGGTTTGTCATATATGGCCTTTATACATACATGTATAAAGAATGTATGTATACATACATTTGTTCTCTACGTCTGTGTCTCTATTTCTGCTTTGCAAATAAGATCATCTATACCATTTTTCTAGATTCCACATATATATGTTATTATACAATATTTGCTTTTCTCTTTCTGACTTACTTCACTCTGTATGACACTCTCTAGGTCCATCCACATGTTTACAAATGATCCAATTTCATTCCTTTCTATGGCTGAGTGATATTCATTGTATATATGTACCACATCTTCTTTATGCATTCCTCTGTTGATGGACATTTAGGTTGTTCCCGTATCTTGGCTACTGTAAACATGGTGCAATGAACACTGGGATGCATATATTTTTTCGAATTATACTTTTCTCTGACTATATGCCCAGGAGTTTGATTGCTGGATCATATGGTAGCTCTATTTTTTTTTTTTTTTTTTACTTTTTACAAGTCTTTTTAATTCACTTTTTTTTAATTGGAGTATAATTGCTTTAGAGTGTTTTGTTAGTTTCTGCTGTACAATGAAGTGAATCAGCTATATGTATACATTTATCTCCTCCTTCTTGTACCTCCCTCCCCACCACCAGTAGTTTTTCCACTTTAGAGCAAGTCCTCTTCCAAATTAAATATTATGTTACCAAACCAAACTTGAGTCCACTCACCTGCACAGTAAAGTCAATCTATTGACACCAGGTTGTAGTGAAGGAAAGTGCAGTGTTTATTGTAAGATGCTATACAAGGATTCTGGGACAGCTAACACTTAAAAAGTTTGAACTCCCTGATCGGTTTCAGCAAAGCATTTTTAAAGGCAAGGTGCAGGAGGGGTGTCCCAGAGTATGTGATCAGCTCATGCACAATTCTCTGATTGTTGATAATGAAGTAACAGGGCAGTGTCACAGGGGTTAACATTATCAATCCTTAGGCACTTGTAGGTCTGGGGTTACTCCTCGTGGTCATCAACTAGTTAATTTCTTCCATTTGGTTGGGGTTTTAGCATCTGTAAAACAAATCAGGAAATGTGCATCAGACACTATTATCTGGGTACTACAGAGAGGAGCTACAGCAGAGGATATGGAGGAGGGGTCTGTCCCAGGAAGGCCCCCTAAGTTCCTGCTCAGTTACAATAACACTAAATGTCAAATAGTGGTAAAGCTGCTGCTATAAATATCCATAGAACACTATGAGTTCAGAAAGACCAGTGGGGTTGATCTTAATGTGTAAGTTCCTGGAGAAAAAGGAAAACACACACACAAAAGAACCCCAAGCAACAACTAATAGGAAAGTTAATTTATGTTTGAAACTAAGCAGTGCTCTAAAAAATCAAGTTGTTCTCAGATTTCTTTAGAGTCTGCTATATTTACGACTTTTCTCAAAACGGTGTTTATTGTTCTGAAAATAAATGAAAGGTGTTGACATCTGGCACTTCTCTAACCATGCCTGCTGTCAGATCAGAGCAATTATAGTAAATGATTTGGAAGGGCTTGTCGTTTTATTTAAACTTGCTAGTTTCAACAACATGTCAAATTTTGAGACTGTCACTACCCTTTCACAAATTTGAAATAGAATTATTGAAAATATTTAAGAAGTTAGGCATTTATAAGTTATAATACAAAGCTTGCTACATTTAAGCAGAAATAATTCTTCAATTACTTGTGACAA
This sequence comes from Tursiops truncatus, assembly GCF_011762595.2. Classification (NCBI taxonomy): domain Eukaryota; kingdom Metazoa; phylum Chordata; class Mammalia; order Artiodactyla; family Delphinidae; genus Tursiops; species Tursiops truncatus. The sequence goes on along the minus strand of NC_047034.1, from coordinate 11,850,532 downwards.
ATGATAAGGGAGTACTTAGGAAAAACAAATTGATTCCCAGAGGTTAAGATGACTTTGTTAAGAATGAGACATGTAATGTAACATTTCCTTTCTGGGTAAATTTACTCTCAGACTATCATTTAAGAAAATGTGATAATAATTTAACTAAACTTTTCATGATATTCTTTTTAACAAAGTGAAAAAGTATGGACTGAAACATTATTAAATGTGGTGTATACAGACCTACATGTGTAATTTACACAAACACTATTGATTATTGTTTCTGCCATCCTGGAGAAAAAGCTTACTGGCATGCAGCAGAACCAAATAATTATTTTGCAAAGTCAATCAATATTTATTCCAATAATTTTGATAAAGATGTACAAGGAGGTAATTAAGCTTGGGGATAAATAACACTCAACAATAAAGCTGATATACTATTTGAAATAAATAATTTTTATAATGTCCCAAATGGGATGAGTTAAAAGAATAAAGTGAATTATCACAGTGGTTACTGTAAATTCTGCAAAGGGCATTATAAAAGAGATACTGGATTAAGTATAATCTCAATGCCAAAAATGAAGTAGAAGCAAAGTAGATGGAAGGATGGGGCTAAATATTAGTCTAAAATTACAATGAAGATTTAGTCTGGACATACATAGGAATAAGAATTAAGAAACACTGAGATAGCCACTGACAAAACCAACAAGTAGAGCAGATTTGACAGGAAGAATTGAACATGGGTAAAATGCAATCCAATTCATATGAATATGTCCAGTTTCCACAATGTTAAATATTTAATCAGAGTTTATATACTTCATGGCTGCTGGTACAAAGCAATGTATCCCAATGTCTAGAATAAGTATGAGAAATTGAAGGATATAATATTGAAGCTTCCACATTAGACATAAATGATAGTGGCTAACTGAATATGGCTTGATTCCTGAGACTACAACCAATGTTTTCTTTATCAGCCCTTTCACACAGTCACAAATTGTCAAACTCCTATTGTCATATGCAATTAGTGACTTAAACAGACAGTATGGTGCATGGCTGTGATTCTTCAGTGGAGGTCTGTGTATCTATCAAGCAGCAAAATAGAATGCTAACGGAACACTGACTTCAAGGACAAATAGATTGGTCATTCTGTGCTCAGATATTTACTCAAAGACTATGGAAATAATATGGAATAAAATATACTCAAAGAATCTGGTAAGAAGTAAGCAAAATAAAATGATATTCTCTTAATCTCAAACAAAAATATTTTGTATATAAAATAAGCATTTCCTGGATATTTAAGATAAAGCACATTTAACTTTAAAAAACAATGACAGGGCTTCCCTGGTGGCGCAGTGGTTGAGAGTCCGCCTGCTGATGCAGCGGACACGGGTTCGTGCCCCAGTCCGGGAGGATCCCACGTGCCGCGGAGCGGCTGGGCCCGTGAGCCATGGCTGCAGAGCCTGCGCGTCCGGAACCTGTGCTCTGAAACGGGGGAGGCCGCAACAGTGAGGGGCCCGCGTATCGCAAAAAAAAAAAAAAAAAAAAAACAATGACAACAACAACAGCAAACCTCACAGCTGTGATCCCAGACCAGTTGTAGAAAAGGAAGACATATATAATTAGTCTCCTTTGCCACTTGGGGTACTCCAGCAGAAATATTTTAGAAGTATTTCTTCCTGGCTTTCTATGAAATTTACCCTCTTGTTGTAAAATATAAATATAATTGTTGAGAAGAATCATCTTTGAAATTACCAGCAAAATAAAATTCAAACACACACCTTATATAAAAAAATACTCTTCTAGTGTATTTGTTAAACTACTTGTCAACTTTGAATAACCCTGTTAAATGCAGTCTATGATTTTCAGGGGCTAGAATGTGTTCACCTATCAACTTCGCTGTGTCATATATATATGTATGTGTACTTGTGCATATGTGTCTTAATTACTGGATTGCAATCAACTGCAGTGTCTTTAGTGTGTGTGTCTTCCAGGATCTCTCCACAAGCCTCACATTGACAGGGTCAATGCCATGTATTCAGGCGTAATAACTAATTTGAGAATGAATGAATACAAATTCACATGGAATGTAGATTCAAAGCATAGCTTTGTTCAAACTCTCTTAACCATACATACTTGCCCTTGTAACTAATCAGTTCTTCCAGACAACATTCATATTTCAATTATTTCCAGGACATGAAAGCCATAATGCCAGTCTAGGAGGTGATTTGAACATGTTTGATTTCCCCCAAGTGATGTAAATTGTGCAATATTGGCAGGCTTCAAGAACGGATTTTTACCCTTACATTTTACTCAGATGGGATAAATAAATTCTATTAATAAAGCATTTTATTAACTCTGCTTACAGTGTATACAGTAGTCATATTTGTTTTGTCAATAAACTGCTCACTTTTATTGGTCATGTCATTTTAAGTAGAGCATAAAATGCAGCTACATAATAACCTAAGGCAGAATGGAAAGACTTTTATTGACAATATGAAAAAAATTGGAGAAGGTGATAATGTGACTACTAAAAAAAAATTTGGTTAGCACATCAACACCCTAATTAAAGTCATAAAATTTTACTATATAGATCAAATTCTGCCTTATTAATGTGCATCATACTAGCATAAAATTATTTATTTTTTGAGTAATGGCTTGATAAATATTATATTTTGAATTAATCCATAGCTAATAAGTATATATGTGGTGATCATTTTTTTATACGTTACACAATCAAATAGATAGCATAACTCCACTGGGATGCATTTCAACTACTAATTTATATGAGTTTGGGCAGTGAATTAATTTCTCTAGGTCTCACTTTTTACGTTGTAAAAAATAGTGCATACGATGAAATAATTTTTTTCTTCATCAGTTGTATCACAATCCTGTCTATCATTCTTTTTAAAGACCCAATTTTTGGCTTGGATGATCCTCTTATATCTTTGTATTTATATTTCATTAATTTCTCCTCTTAGGAATTTTAATCTCTTTCCCCTACTTTCATATGGGTTCTGTCTCTGATTTATTTTGCAAATATTTAAGTTTGACATTCAATAATTTTATTTTCTATCTTATTCTTTTCCTAATGTGAGAATTTAAAAAGAATTTAAACTTTCCCTTTATTTAGCACTGTTAATGTATCATACAACTTCTTTACATGTGTTGGTTCCTTTATCCACTATTCCCAAGTAGTTTTTTATTCCCATTACGATTTTTTCCTTGATCCATCAATTTTTGTATGTGTTTTCAAATTCCAAATATAGGGATTGCAATTTTTTAGTATTAACTTCTCCTTTAATTGAATTAAATAGAGAGAAATAGTTCGTATAATTAAATGATTTGAATATTTTGGAGTGTGCTCTATTAATAATTATGGCAAATGATTTGAATATTTTGGAGTATGCTCTATTTATAATTATGGCAGATTTTTATATAGCACATATTACATGTCCGGAACTGTTCCAAATGGCTTACACATAATGTCATTTAATCATCCACAGAACTATGAGAACATGGTCTCCATGTTTATGTCACATTTTACAGTACAGGTTGCTAAAAGTGAAAGAAATTGTGGAGATGAGTCGTTTTAAAATAACCCTCTAACAGTTCCAAGGCTGAATTGTAATAAGGTTCCTCAGCCTTCCTTCTGTTTATAAAAATTAAAACAACTCTGCATTATTTTTGTACAAAGATGGAACAAACATGCGAAAGAGGTAACTCATGCTGAGAAAATATCCATCTTGGCTGTGCTAATTTTCTCCATCACTAAGAATGGGAGAATGTACCATCAATCAAAATCAGCATCTTCTCATGTGGGAGGCCGTGTACTCCAGTGAAACTGATGTGCTACTGAAAACTTTCTTATAAAGAAAGCAGATCAAGCAGTAAGAAACCTTAAGAAAAAATTGAATACAAAATAAAAGAAAACAAAATAACTGAATGCAGTACTAATATTTATCTTAATATCCACTTACCTCCTCCTCCCACCCCCAAATCCTGGCTGCTATTTCCTATTGGCTGAACTGAGCTTGAACCACAAGGCAAGGGGAAGTAGGGCTTCAGTCTATAAGGGTCAGCTTCAGAGGGACCAGAGCAGGGTGAGGATGGAGAGTGCATCTCCAGGGGAACATGGAAGATACAAGCACACATGTAAAGACCAAACTTTTGTTACTTAGTTATCATAGAGGTTGTTTGTATAACGTTAGTGTTTCATGCTAGTGAGTAATGAATTTTTAGCAAATGAGGGTATGGGTAAATTATCAAGCATACTTCACAGTCTGAAAATAAATTACTGGAAAGGAAATAAGACTAGGTTCTAAGTCCAGTAAGGCAATTTGAACTAGAAGTGTCACACTGGAAAGTTAAATACGATTTCATATTTTTTAATTAAATATTGTTTTCTTAATGCTCATTAAAAATGTATATTACATCTGATATATATCTAAAGGTGCATAAGTGGATTAAAATAAACTCATACTAATCATAATAATGATGATTTCAAAGTTAATTTGAAATATAGTATAAATAGTCTATAAATATTTACTATAATATACTATATTTACTATACTATATATAGCTAAGTATTTATATATGAGTTTAATAAGATAATTTAAATCAAAATCACTCTCTTGAATCTAGTTATTAAAACAAATAAATCTATCTATTAAGAAAGTATTACTAATTTAAAGTGTACTCCTCATGAATTTATTCCTTGGAAAATTTTTTGCATTTATAATTATGAAATATTCTTTTTATATCTAAAATTTGCTAATTTCAATATGGTGTTAATATTTATTGAGACATTTTATATGAAATAACGGTGTCCTAATTACTACATATGGATATTTTCTGAAACTAACTTTAACCCTATGAGAAATATTAGAATTACCTTTTTTAAAAGTAAAGAAACAGAGTTTGGGATATTTCAAATAGTTGTCCAAGGTCTTGTACCTTGAAGATATGAAGTTAAAGATTGACCCTATGTCTCTCTGATTTATGACCAATGTTTTTTAATCCCTATGTCACTGTAGTGGAAACCAACAAGAAAAAAAAGTTTGTTTGTAGCTCACAAACCTCTTTATGGTACTTATATGAATCATGATCTATTGAAAATCCCATAAAAATAAATGCAAGTATAGGTACAAAATGGATATCTCATTTGCTTAAATGGTAAACTCTTTGAGGGCAGAAATATTTATGTTGTATTTAGTATCCATCTTAGATTAATGACTTTCTATCACTGATGAAATTGGTTTCTTATCACAGAATCTACATCAGATTTCCCTTCAGAATACACTTGTTCTAAGTAAAATTTAAAAGAAAATGCTTATAGAGAAGTGATCTCTGTAAGTGGTTTCTAATATTTAGTAGATGGTGACCACAGGGACCAAAGAACATTGGATTATTTTGTTCAATTTGTTATATATTCTATTGCCTCCAGTATAATTTAATTTTAATTTAGTAACAAAATATTGATCCAGGCCCTAACTACAATGGTAACATATAAATCTTTAATATCATTCAGTCCCAATTAGCTGAGGAACTTTTGTACATTTTTCTCAATGATAATTTATTTCCAGGTGGTACTAATCAAAATCAAATGTTTTCTATTATATTTTCTATTATGTTTTATATTGTATTGGCACCTAGCCCCATTCTCCTAAGAGGTTACTCATTAAAATTGATTAATCTTTTCTGAAATCGTATAATATAAATTCCCCTTTTCTCACTTGAATATATAGAGCTGTCATCTAAGCAGCTTATTTTTTTAATATATAAAAAGGCTTTTAAAAGTTTAGTGTATTTAGTTATTGTGCTAAAAACTGCAGAGATGGTTTAGTATGTTTGCACTCTGTTTCCCTATGGAATTTGTTTTGTAATTTTATGTCAGTAAGTCTACTTGAATGTGAAATTGCTCTCAAGTTTCAAAATCATAGATGTGTGACAGGTATTGAGTTGTTGATTTTTCTTTTTTTGTTTTCTTAAGCCTTAGTCCAAATATTTATTTAGTAAGGTATATAATTGCTCACCAATATTCATTTTAAATTGGTTAAACATGCAGAAATGAAAAAGTTAACTGTTGAGTATCTGTGCTAAAATGATATCTAAAGAGGACCACTATTTTAGGAGTGTCATCTCCACTTTCATATCCCAACCCCCTACTCTACCTAAGCCATCACCAACTGCCCATTTCCTTGTCCTCCATAATTTTTGCTAACGTCAGTTCTCACCAAGTCTGCAATTTATTTTAATCCTATTTCCTCATGTCCAGACTATTACAATAGCTAAGATTTCACTACATCTAATCTATCCCTCTCCTATCCTTCCTGAACTTAACAACCAATCTCATTTTTTCCTAAAACCGTTATTTTCCTTACAGCTCTTCCTCACAAAACCTTCAGTGGATCCTTAGTGTCAAATAAAATGTTAAATACTTCAGTCTTGATTTCAAGGCACTAGAAGATATCATCTTCCCAAGCTTAGCTTCCACTATTCTCCTACATAGAAAATGTATTTCAGTGAAACTATGCTACTTTAGACATAAGATTTTCATTGCATTTTTCACTACTATTGTTTTATTATATCATTCACCCTCTAATGTTAAACTGGTTTTTTTCCCCCCACATGTTTCCCTCTCTAAATTCTACCCTACCCTTCAAGCTCTAGTGAGTTATCCTCTTGCTTATTCCAAAAACCCATTTTAAGCACTCTTGGCAAAAGTGTTATTGTTTCTACTCTAAATGCCCATGTAATTCAACATCTGTCTACACTTTTGAATGTATTATTCACTAGTTCATAGAACTGTGAAAAGCTTTTCATATGTTTAATTTCCTAGATTGATTTTCCTAGATTGAGACCTATTTGAATCACCTTGGCTCTTAGAAGGGTGGCTTCCTGACAGTAAATATATATTTGATGAATGAAGATGCTATTTACCTAACAAGGAAAGAAGGAAATAATAGGGAAATTATTCAAGAGAAGGAGTTAATTCATAGCACTGCTAATACTTAGTTTCCTCTGAGATAGGGTTTTTTCCTTATTTCATGTCCTCCTTCAGCGATATCATGGTTTAACATTTATTGAGCATAGAAAATGTGCTTGGCACTGCATACAACTCAATAGATAGGCATGGTTCTTGTTCAATGAACTTGAAATATTTATCATAAAAATAGGGCCAGAAAGGATATGAATGACTCAGACTGAAGTGGTATCTTTATTATCAGCCCCTTCCTTTCCATTCTATCTATTTTTTTCTCTAGTTTTGATCCTCTTTCTCATGTCTGGACAATTCCCATTGCTTCCAAACTAGTTTCCCTACCAGTACCTTTTTTCTCAATGCTTGTCTTTTCCAAATTTCATGTATATAAAATATTATTTTTATTCAGGTTTCTCCTCTATTTAAAAACATCGAATAATTTCCAATAGCTATTACATGAGATCATTGTAGATACTTTCTAAATGCATATGTCACTGTCAGTCTAAATCAATCCCCACTCGTGTTTATTCTAGTACTTTTGGAAATTTTATTCCTATTCCCACCTAAGACTGGACCCAATATTGTCACCTTCATCAGCTATTACTTCCTTGTGTAATCTACTACATTAAGAATCCCATCAATTTTGCCATACATTCAACTTTCCTCTATTTTCTCATTTTCACTTATGCCTAAAGAGTCTCAAATATATCTTACCTTAAAGAAACAAATGAAACTAACTAAACACAACACCCTAGGACACATGTTCCCTCTAACTTCCCAGAGGAGGTCTGCTTGCCATCATAGCCATATCAAAAAAGAATCTTTGTTCCAGGTGACACAGTCCTAAATCAAATAGTTTTAAACAAAAAATGAAATATCTTTCTCATGCACCTTATAAAATGATGTAAGTCCCATTTTCGACTTGGCTAGATAGGGAATTTAAATGCCCTTGCTTCAGTCTTTTCCACAAGCCAGCCTCTCACATGATGGTAAATTGTTATAGGAACTATAGATCTCATGTCCTCAATGACCATAACTCTGGGAAGACAATATGCATCTCTATCTTTAAAGTTCCAACAGAGATCAGTCATATGTGTTGGCTCTGATTGGTTACTTGAATCAGTTCCCTGGCTATGGGTGTGGGTTATGCTTACTGACTTACTGGCTGGAGTCAAGCCCTAGAACTGGAGTGAGATAAACATTGGTGAGGATGTAAGAGATGTTAAGTTCCATGAAGAGAAAACTTTGTGCTTTTGATTAAATGATGGATTATATTTGTTGTGGAGGCAAAGAACAAATACCTACTATGCTAGTTAAACATATCGAATGAGTTGCTACCCTGCTCACTTTTCCCTATTATTAAAACAACAAAAAAATGGATACAGGTTTTTAACTTTGTCAATTTATTGAAATTCTCTATCCAAATCCATATTTGACTAACACCCACTTTTTTTTAACCATTCATTTATTCAACAAATGTTGAGAGCAACCTGTGTCCCTGTCACTGTTAACATGCATGTTAGATAGATTCATAAAGACGATTGACAAGTGACTTTGCCCTAATGGAGCTTACATCTGGGAGAAGAAGACAACAATAAACATTAGGCATTCTAAATTAAGAAATGTCTAAAGGATTTAGGATTGCCAAAGTTTGTCCCACTGAGAAAAAGACATTTGAACAAGGGATTGAAAGACTTGATGTAGTTTACCAAAGGGTGAGAGGAGGTACAGCATTCCAGGGAGGCTGATGTCATTAGACTGAAATTGCCGCAGTAAAGTGTAGAAAAAATTAGGTCAGAGTTCAGGTCCGGGTATATTCAGAACAGAAGGTCATTATAAGGATTATGGATTTTACTCTGAGGGAAACAGATGGGCATTTGAGGATTCTGGTGTAATCTGATTTATATTTTAAAAGGAATTGCATCCATATGTTGAGAACACTGTATGGAGTCAAAAGGGGGATCAGGTAAGAGGTTGATTATCCCAGAGTGAGATTATAGGGGTTCTGAACAGAGTGGAGACTGTGAAGGGGATGTGAGGGGACAGATTTTGAAGGTTGATTCCTTGCCTATTTTTCAAGATGTGACTTTAAAAGCTGCCATGCCTGAAATTTAAGCTCTATTCCCTCAATTATTTATTTACTAAACAAATAATTTTGATCATCCCAATACGGCAGTCACTCTTCTAGGTGCTAATCCAATGTAAAATAAGCTTATTATACAATACATGCACCCAGGCTCTTATACACATTCATCTCTACATAGACTGTCCTCCTTTGCCCAGCCCCCATTCATTGAAATATCTGCTCCTCAGCCTTTACAAATTCATTTTAAGGGACATGGAAATCTCAAACTAATTGAATGTTCAGAAACAGAGATGAAATAGCAGGATGATATAATTTTATGCCAGAAAAGCCAATTAAGAATATAAAATAAAGATATGTATAGAAAGGAAATATAATGAAAATTTATTGAAAACCTTATAACCAAGAAGACACATATTGAGTGGGGCATTTTAAAAGGGAATTATACATATGCAGAGATTTGAGAATGGCTATAATTTTAGTTTTTGCATCATACATAATGAATTGACTGAAAATGAAGAAATACAGTAATTCAGAAAATTAACACTGTCTAAGGCAACCAGAGAGGGTCATGGAAACTGCAGCTGTACCTCCTAGTCTAAAAATGCAAACTTTATAAAATTCAACTCATATTGGAAAGCACAAAAGAACCCTAAATTAATAGTGCTAATTTTGTCTTCTCTAATCTGATATCTTACCCTTTTAAATTCTTCTCACTCAGTATTTTTCAAATATTTTAATTTATTAATTTATACTTCCATGGCAAGTATTATAATCTATAAAGCACATAATATAATAAATGGAAACCAAAAATACAGTTTTTTTTAATCCGTAGCACATTAAGTAAGCAATATCCTTACTATATAAATCATCCTTAAAAATACTGACAGTTTACATTTAATATCTCAATGGAATTAAAAGCAACAGGCAGGAGTTTCATTGACTTCTCATCTTTCATTTCTGATTTTATTTGTACCCTTTCTCTTTGCTAGTCTAGCTAATGCCTTGTTGATTTTTTTTTATTTTTTGAAGGAACCAGCTTTTTAGTTTCATTGATCCCTTCTGTTGTTTTTTCTAGTCTATTTTATTTATTTCTATTCTTTTCTTTATTATTTCCTTTCTCCTAACAACTTAGGGCTTTGTTCTTTTTCTAATTCCTTTAGGTGAAAAGTTAAAATGTTTATTTGGAATTTTTCTTCTTTCTTGAAGCAGGCCTATATTGCTATGAACTTCCCTCTCAGAATCACTTTTGCTGCATCCCATTGATTTTGATATGTCATATTTCTGTTCTCATTTGTCCCCAGATATTTTCTGATTTCTCTGCCAATTTCTTCAATGACCCACTGGTTATTCAGTAGCATGTAGTTTGATATCCATATTTTAGGGATTTCTTTTCATTTTTTTTCTTGTGATTGACTTCTAGCTTCATACAATTGTGGTTAGAGAAGATGCTTGATGTAATTTCAATCTTTTAAAATTTATTGAGACTTGTTTTTGTGACCTAACATATGATCGATCCTGAAGAATGTTCCATGTGCATTTGAGAAGAACACATATTCTTTTGGATGGAATGCTCTAGATATAGCTACTAAGTCCATTTGCAAATTGTGTCATTTAAGTCTACAGTTTCCTTACTGATTTTCTGTATGGATGATTTATCTGCTGATGTAAGTGGGCTGTTAAAATCTCCTACTATTATTGTATTGCTTTGAAATTCTCCTCTTAAGTCTGTTCCCCACCAGGGAAGCCCACATTTTAAAGCAAAATAATGTTATATTATTTTTAATGTACTTAGTAAAAATATTTCTAAAAATTCTTAAATATTCTAATAGATCTAATTACAGCTGCTAAATATTTCTGGGGTTTCATATATGTTTAAATAATTACAGTATATATACACTATTTATATCTAAATACATATATAATCTTAATGCCTTATCAAAATAAAACATACATTCAAAACTATTATCCCAGAGAGTTTTGGGAAGATGGCAGAATAGGAAGCACCAGGAATGTGTTTTCCTACCTAGCAAGAAATTGCACTGGCAGAATCTGCCTCATGTATCTATTTGGAACTCTAGAGTCTATTAAAGCCTTGCAACTCCCAAGGGAAAGACTTGAAGGTAAATTATGGTCAACTTCAGTGCTTAACACAGTAGCAACTACCCATCCCCCACTCCCATGCCTTGGCAAACAGCTATACACATATTCTGGGGCAACCTGCACGGAGTTTGCTGGAGTCAGAATGAACAAAGTAACCCTGTCAAACAAATATCAGGGATCTGTGCTCTGAACATTGTCTGTGGCTTCTGATCACAGAAGTATAGGCAAAGAAAGGATAGTCATTACTTTTGCATTTCCTCCATTGTCAAAAGCCCCTCATCCTATGGCTAAATGACTTTCAGAGGACTTAAAGGTCCATCTTTTAAGTCCTCCTCTTTTTTCTCTTTTTCTGCTTTTAGGAGCCAGACATTAAAGATTAGGTCATTCCAAAGCACCTAATGTTCAAGGAAAGTTACCACACATGGCCAGGGAAAGGTACAGGTTCAGAGAAGAGCCAAGAAGACCATAGTTTACACCTTAGGCTGATGCTAGGCACAGAGACAGAATACCACAATCAAAAATTAAATTAAGTTAAATTTAAAAATAGCAAACCCCGGGGAAGGAGGAGAATCTGAATTCCAGAGTTAACACGTAATTAGATTTCAATGTCTGGTTTTCAACAAATGATCATAAGACATACAAAGAAGGTGAAAAATATGGCCCATTCAAAGGAGAAAAACTAAATCAACAAAATGTGCATGAAAAGAACTTGATAGCAGATCTACTACACAAAGACTTTAAAACAATTGTTTTAAAGATGCCCAAAGGACTAAAGGAAGTCAAGTACACAAAGCCAAGAAGATGATGTACGGACAAAGCTGAAATATCAATAAAGAGAGAAAAAAATTTTAAAAACTTCTGGACCTGAAAAATACAATAACGGAAATGAAACAAATAATCACTAGAGGGATTCAAAGGCATATTTGAGCAAACAGACGAGTCAGCAAACTTGAAGATAAGATAATAGAAATTTATCAGTTCTGAAGAACAGAAAGAAAAAAGAAGAAAAGTAAATGAAGCACTGTGCCTGAGGGACATGAGCAAGTAGACCAACATATACATGTGGGAGTCTCCAAAGAAGAGGGGGAGAAAGGGCAGACATCATTTTTGAAGAAATAATGGATGAAAATGTCCCCAATTTTATGAAAGACATGAATAGAAACATCCAAGAACTGAAAAAAAAAACCTCCAAGGAGAAAGAATTCAAAGAGTTCCACACTCAGATAATTATAATCAAATTTTCAAAAGTCAGTGACAAAATGCCTCTTGAAAGCAACAAGAGAGAAGTGACTTGTCACTATGAAATTCAACCATGATTTTTTCCATTAGCTATGTAAAATGCAATAAACCTTCTCTATATCTTTAGAGTCAAGTCGTTAGTTTTTCCTAAGATAGCTTTTCTAGTTTCATAACTCTAGAGATATCTTTTTTTTATTATGTGTTCAAATATTATCTAATAGTTGCTGAAATATTCCTCCACTATTATCTCCTCCCATTTTATCTGGACCGTATCTTTCTTTTCTCTTTTCGTACCTGTCTTGATCATTTTGAACATTATCTTTGATTCATATTTAACAGTGCAGCCCTTTGTCCCATATGGGTGATTAGATCTTTAATATTCTTATGGCTTACCAATCATTCTTACTTCCCTTTGCACTCACAGTGAGTTAGAGTCTGAAGATTTACTTGCTACTTTTTGCTGTTCTTCCCTGAATAGCCAGTGTTGACAATAGAATTTACTGGATCTCTGGTCAGTCATGCATTCATTTGTCTTCTTTCTGTTTCAACATATTTCTATTATTATTTGAGTCATCTATCTGTTGATGGTCTGTCCCTATCTACATTGGTGGTCTGTCCCTATCTGCATAGATTGACATAGGTTTATAGTTTTCTCATGATAGATACCATGCATGAGTATGTGTAAGTATATATAATCAGTATATGTGTGTGTGTATCAACAGAAGTATTAAAAGATATACATCATATTATTAACACTCTTTATCCTAGGAAGGTTTTGAAAGAGATTTGGAGTGGAATGGGAAGGGATTATTAATTATTCCTGCATTTTCTCACTTAATAATCCCCTAAATATAATTTGTATATAAAATATATATTAAAAATAAAATGACAAGGCATAGCATATCACAAAATGTTTAAAGTAGCTCTTGGCTACTCTGTTCCCCAAATTAAAATTTTGGTACCACTCGAATCAGAATAAATTGGTATGATGATTTAAAATTCAGATTCCTTCTCCCCACCTCCAAAGTAGCTGAAATCAAATTTTCTGTACTCTTAAGATATTCTGAAGATGATTCTTACATAAATTAAAAATTAGAGACCATGTTCTCCGAGGTGATATGGCTTGCATTATTTTCTAAGGCCGCCTTGATGGCATTTTGGCATTTTTACTACTTCTATGTATAAAGTATATATTTATACAAATATTTGTGTTTAATTATATACCAAATTTTACCTCAGATCACCTTGACAACCAAAAAAGGGACAAACAATAAAATGACATGTACATTTCTTATGCTGTATATTCATGTTTAGTTCTCATCACTTCACTAAAATTCAGTTTGTCTTTCTCTTTCTGTTTTACTTTAGTTCCACAAGACACACAAAAATGCATATTTTAGTAGTGGTTGGTTGATTGTGAAATAGTTCTCATAGATCAGAATTTGATTTCTGGTGTAGGCAATTCAAGGAATCATTTATCATACATTGTGCAGGTGTTCATCAGGAAAGCATCATACTCTAGTGGAAAGAACAGCTATTCTCTCAAGATCTTTCAAGTGCAAAATTACATTAGGGACAATGATAAGAGATTAAGTGGCCATAAGTGCCATCTTTATGTATTATGTTATAAGCAATAACATAAGCAATAGAAATGACCCTTACAGTCTCTATGTTCTAAGCAATAGTGTATAGTCCTTTCAAAACTATGCAGAATGCTCAGCATTTCCAGAGAGTATCACATAACTGGGCAGATTCACACTGGCCTCTCAAAATTGTTCCACAATTCTTGTCTTTTTCCTAGTCATCATCATCTTCAGATTTCTAAAATTACTATTTCAAAACTCTTTACATCTCAAATCCCCTAGCTCTAGCTTTGCCCTTAGTATATGACCTAATTTTCTACTTCATATAGAAAACTGAAATCCATGACCAGTAACTACTTTAATTCCCCTAAAATCTATCCATTTGTACTTAGATAGTGATATCTTGTTTATAGACAAAACAACAAGATTTTCTGATTTAGATACTACCCATTCATTCCTGTCACAGAACAATTTCTTATAAGGTTTGGGGTTTAAATATATCCTTTTCTTTTCCTTATCTCCCACTGGGTACACAATACATTGCAATCAGGGATAGAACTCTACCAATCCAATGAAAGATTTCTTTAAAGTTCCAAATGACTTCCATGATATTAAATTGAATAGGAACAATCAAAACTTCATCTTGCTTGATTCTCATCAATGCTTCATATGTCTGACAACTTCTCCTACCTAAATTATGACCCTTATTTTTACTGTGACACTCAACACTATTTCTTATTCACTGTCTCCTCTTTGTTTCTTAAACGCTATTATGACTCATATTTCTGCCCTAGGCTCCCTGCTTTCTTAATATACAAGACTCCTTTAAGAACTCCATCCACTTCATTGGTGTAAATACCACTTAGCCTCTGTTGTGTGTAATAGAAGTAGTAACAGCATAGCACCCTATAACCAAAACAATGATAGTATTGCATAATATCCATATGTACTTTGAAATTGTCAATGGTTGCCTGCAATTAGATCATTGAATCTCAAGATGTGCATCTCTTAGTGCTATGAGAAAGTGAAAGAAAAAAAAAGGTCCAAAAGAGTCCTGTGTGATTGAAACCATCAAGAGCATATCACTTATATATGAGATATGAAGTAGGATAGCAACTTTGTTGTTTGTATGTGTATGTTTATATATACATATGTGTATATATCAAACACATCATTTCTCTTAAAAAGAGCAGTTCTAGGGAAAGACACATACACACACACACACACATGCACACACATGCCCACATACTAAATTATATACAACACAATGTGAAATGGGCAATGAGTGCAAGGTAATAGAATTAAAAAGAGAAGATCCTAACCTAGTCTAGGGAAATTGGGAAAGGCTTACTGTGTTCATATTCAATATTTAAATCATTCACATTGATCTCCTTTTAAAAGAATGTATCTTTTCAAATGAAGACAACAGATATTTAATAGAATTAAAAAAAATTTAGGGAGTATAAGTAGCAACCCTGCTAACTGAGTACATTGGGGAACAAAGAAAAGTGAAGCTGACTTCTAGGTATTTTTGTTGATGAACCGTTGGCCCTTAAAATGTTCTTCATTACTTTGATACTGTAGACACTGTTCTGTAGTTATATTAGTCTTATAATTTTGGTTATTTCATAGACATTATAATCACAACTTTGTATTCAAATTCTAATATCTTAATTTGTTTCCCTCTACTTTTGTTCCAGTTTCCTTCTACGTATCAGATAGGACTGTTTTCTGATTTAAAGTGCCTAATATTAATAGTGTTCAATCCCAGCAAATGATACTGATGGTTTTGGAAAAGTTTTACCAAGCTGATTTCGGCTGCCTATACTTATCCAGATAATTTGCATAGGCTATCTGCTATAGTTCCTATTCCCCAGGCTTTCACAGGCATTGCTTTCTATACATTAAGACTGTAATCTGCTCATTATGTCTTACTTCACCACTATTTCATCACCTTCTTGGCTACAGTAGAACCCGTTCTCAGACCCAACTGCACACACACTCATACTGCTGATAAACCTAAATTACCTGGTTATTCCTATCAATGCGTCACTCTGCTTTTCATTTTTTTTTTTTTTTTTTTTTTTTTTTTTTTTTTTTTTGGTGCGCGGGCCTCTCACTGTTGTGGCCTCTCCCGTTGCGGAGCACAGGCTCCGGACGCGCAGGCTCAGCGGCCATGGCTCACAGGCTCAGCCGCTCCGCGGCATGTGGGATCTTCCCAGACCGGGGCACGATCCCGTGTCCCCTGCATCGGCAGGCAGACTCTCAACCACTGCGCCACCAGGGAAGCCCTGCTTTTCTTTTTAGATTGCAAAATGTTGCTGCAACTAAACAAGAATATGTGTGTGGATGCATGGCCTCTTCAAATGTTATGTTTTCAGACTCTAATGCAGTATTACTGTTACTTGGAAACATTTTCATTGTTTCTCTTAATTCCTTAGTGAACTCCCTCACAGTAATCTCTCTCAACTATCTCTTATCTTTTTCCTAGGTTTCTCGGCTTTAAAGACTGTTGAGTTCACAATCCTTTCTCTCTCCTCCTAATGCATTAATAACAAAAAAATTACTCCACATAACCAGCTGTGTTTATACGTTTCATGATTTCTTTATATACTCATATTTCTTCCCTTAAAAAGTTTTCATTTAATCTAGAAAAAAATAAGACAAGAGCAAAAAACATGAGAAAATGAGCTTTAGGTCCAGAAACCTATATTATTGAGAGGGTCTGGCAGAGCTTGGAAGTCTAAAAGCTGAGGAGACAGGCATGACAGGAATCCTTGGTCATCAATGAGAAAAGGATCCCAGGGAGACCAAAAGTGGGAAGATAATCCTACATGACATGGTCTTTTATGAATCTGCCCCTATTACTTCTTTGACTTAATCTCCTCCCACACTACCCATTACAGATGATGCACTCACCTCTTCATTGTTCCTTGAACACGCCACACACACTCCCACAGTCTCTTTACTATTTTTCTTACCTCTGTTGGAATGTGCTTCCATAAACTGCAGAATTACTAACATTTTTAGTTCTTTTAGGTCTTTGCTCAAATATGTCCCCATCAGATGGACAGGACTTTCCGGATCACTGTAGGGTAAACAGCAACCCTCACCACATCCTCTATCTTCTTTATGAATTTATTCTACTTCACAGCACTTAGCACCATATGGCATTACATATACATTTTTTTCTTTTTTTCCTTTCTATTTCCTGTCATTTGGATGAAAACTCCCTAAGGAGGAATCTTCTTCTTTATTGTTCACTCTTGAACCTCAGCTCCTGCAATAAAGCAAAATGCATGATACACATTCAATAAATATATTGAATGAGTCAGATAAGCCTGATACCCATGGTAAAGGGGCAGTTCAGGGGGTAAATATAAGCATCAGGAGCGCTGGAGGGAAGTAATCTTCCAAGCAAAGGGTAGAAATTCAGCTGTAGATGGTGAGCGAGAGTCTCAATCTGGAAACTGATTCGCAGGTAATGGGCTTTGACAATGAGAGATCTATTTTTCTGCCTGGTTCCTTATATAAGCAGAGATGGTGGCATTACACTTATACCCCTTAGCTGTGACTGCCTGCAGGTGAGTTTGTGTACTTTCTGGAACAAGGCTGAGGAGATGATGGTGCCCATCCCAGCATCAACATTAGAGCCTGGCATCAAATCCATCATCAATTATGATGAGAAAGTGTAGGAATGCTGCTCTCCTAGTAATGTAATCCCATTCAATTCCTGAAAGAATTGAAATTCCTTGCTAAAAAATTCAAACTGTGGGCTTCCCTGGTGGCGCAGTGGCTGAGAGTCTGCCTGCCGATGCAGGGGACACGGGTTCGTGCCCCGGTCCTGGGGACCCCACATGCCACGGAGTGGCTGGGCCCGTGAGCCATGGCCGCTGAGCCTGCGCTTCCGGAGCCTGTGCTCCGCAACAGGAGAGGCCACAACAGTGAGAGGCCTGCATAACGCAAAAAAAAAAAAAAAAAAAAATTCAAACTGTTTTCTTGATTTCCAAATAGAAAGAATGCTGATATTCGGTACTTTCTCATGATCTATTTCTGTGGTCTATTGTCACTTTCTTCTCTCTCCACAAGAAAGCCTCACTCAGAGACATGAACATTTTGTAGATTTTTTCCCCAAAAACCATTCGTACAAAACAGAATGGCTTCTGGTTCCTCTTGGCATGATAACAAACATAACTAGCTAAAAGAAGTTTAACTGATTTCGGAAGTTAAGTTCAATTCAGCTGATTATTCAAGCTGTCAGTCACCTGCTACTTATCACCAAGGTTCTAGGGTTCTCATTTGACAAGACTAAAATGATGAAAGGAAGACTGACTCTAGAATTAATTGTAAGGGACTAAAAGAAAACAAACATATTTCAAGAAACATACGCACAATATTTTGTGGTTTGCATACATTTGCTCAATTTACTTATGTTTCTACTTTCATATCTTCTCAGTTTCAGTGGAATGTGGGGATATCGTGCCAGATTTAAATCCATCAACTGGAACTTTCCTTCAGTGACAGATACCTTGTGAGAAGGAAACCAATGAGTAGGTATTGAATTTTGAAAGACTTATATTAGAAAAGATTGTGAAAAGAATTGTTAAGAAAACGTGTTCCGTGTTATGTACTAAACGTTAAATTCATAGCATACAGTTCTACGGAAAAAGCTCTAACTAAAACCAGGAGGCAGATGGTGAAGTTGGAAGACAAACACAATATCGCAATGAAGACATCATAACAGCTGATGTAAATGTGGCGTTGCCTTTGTCAGCCTGTGTAGTTAAGCTGTAGCTGCCATTTTAAAGTTCTCTTGATGCTTTGCTCTACCAAGCCCTGCCATAATTTCCTGGAAAGATATTTTTCGTACTAAACAAAGAAAGAAGCAAGATGTATGACTTTCTGTGATGTTAGTGCTGAACATTTTAGGACTTTCTACTCAGTATAAGACTGTCTTCAAATTTTAAATGAAGTGACAACTTGGTAACTTCATAAGTGGGGACCCCCAAAAGGGTAATTTTTAGTGACTCTTAACTGTCTCTTAACTGGTTATGCATTTAAAAATAAGCCAGAGGAGAAATATCAAGTTTCTTGCCTTGTACTATGTGGACAAATCCTTAGGGCAGCTCTCGCTGTGCACTCTTATCCACAGTTTTGTAGATGAGTCTGTGATTACCACAGTTTTTGTAGCTAGAGACAGAAAGAACACAATTATGCTTTTAAGACATTTGCCCAATACTAATTTTTGTTTGTTTGTTTTGAATTTGCCGCAGTAGAATTTGAATAATAGATTACGCACTTTCCCATCCATGTATTAAGTTCGGGAATGTTGCTCTGCTCTGTGAGTTTCTTTTCTTTATTTTTAAAACTTATTTGTTTATAGCTGTGCCACAAGGATTTCTGCTATAGTACGAAGAGAAGGCATTTTCATCAGCACATTAAAAAATATATATAATAATGATTTCACCTCATGGGAAAAAATCTTTGAGCCATTTTTTCCTAATAGCTAATGTTAAACTCCAGATATACTCTATATGTAACTTTCACTGCATTGCATAATTCGATATTGAATGAGACATGCACTGTACCCACCCCTACTTTCCTCAGGAAATAATTTTAGGGAGGGAAACCTAAAACAGAAATTATCAAGGGCATATGGACATAAAAGGAGAACCAATAAAACTTCCAGGCACAAGTAAGTACTCAATGAGAAAAATTATGTTGATTATTCCCTAATACAACATGATTTTTTTTTCTATGAACAGTTTCTGTTTTAATGAGAAAGGACATTATTTACAGCAGACATTAGACTGAAGTTGAATATGTACTTTAAACATTCTCTGTAGCTTTCTTAATTTTGCATAAACTGTTTTGTGCAACTAAAAGTTTCTTCATTTTTTTCCAATCTCTATATTCTAATATATTTGAATACTTCAATTGTATATTCTGTTAATATTACTTGTAAAGTTTAGTATTTTTGGAATTGAGATTCCAATATTGTTTCCAAAGAGAGAAAAAGAAAACTAAAATGTTATTAATCATTGAAAGGCCATTTATAATATCAATGACATTTTATTTTAATGAACAAAATGTTAGTGACATACTGGCATGAAATAATTTATATATCTTTAGGACTTAGCATCCAGAGTTTCTTTTTTATTGAAGAAAATAGTTCTTCTCTATTATGCATTATGTTCATGCATTATGTTCATGTGGGTTTCAGAAAAGGATGCTTCCTAATATGAGAAATCCATTTACATTTTTAAATATGCAAAGGCAAATGAAAAGGTACTAAATTATTTAAATAATAATGTTTAGATGAGTGCATTTCTATCATACTGTCCTTTCTAGTTTGCCACAGAGCTGGGGTATTATAATCTTAGAATATTTCTGTGACTTAACCCTTGAATTTGATGGAGGAAACAGACTTTTAAGTATGTAAAATTAAACTTTCTACTTACCGAGGTTACGGTCCTATTTTTTCATAGGCATTCAATGTTGTAGGGAATAATGAATTTTCATTTT
Organism: Tursiops truncatus; assembly: GCF_011762595.2. Classification (NCBI taxonomy): domain Eukaryota; kingdom Metazoa; phylum Chordata; class Mammalia; order Artiodactyla; family Delphinidae; genus Tursiops; species Tursiops truncatus. The sequence continues at coordinate 11,830,041 of NC_047034.1, read as the reverse complement.
TTTAAGGTATTGAGTCCTTATTCTTAACAAAAACACCCAAAATATTCTTTAATTTTTAATTCTTAAGTACATTATAATCCCTAGGTATTCTTGCTTCTATTTTAAATGTTGAAACAATTTCATTTAATTAACATGAGGATGTATTATTTGTTCTCATATATTTTAAACACTGTATTTCTCAAATTTAATTATTAATGTATCTTTGTCATTGCTTCTGATGATGCTCACTAATGCAAGTGGCAATTATTTTTCTAGTTCATATACTTCTTTTTCAAATAGATCTTCTCTGTGACTTATGAATATTATTGTTGGCACTCAATGGTTAGTGATCTATACATAATTAGCCTGCGTCTTCATTAATTTCTTTAAGAAATTAAGCTAATTACCCACATATTTATGTTTTCATTCATGTATTATTTCTACAGGAAATAAATACTACTAACATGGTATTAATAAGATGTCTTTCCACAAAAAGCACTGGCATTTCAGTATAGTAAGATGAGTTTGAATTTGGATCAAGTTGGATTTGGACTTAACTACTTGTGTTGCAATTAAATAACTGTGTGGCATTTAGCAGGTTACTTAAGCCCTTTTTAATTCTACTCGCTTGTAAAAATGAAGATAGCTGTAATCATTTCCAAGAACTTTTGTGAGGATTTAATTAAAATCAAAATCATAAAAATCCTGGCACCAGTAGATATACTGCTACCATCCACCAGGATGCAAAGCCAAGAATCTCCTGAACTCTAGGGAAACCTATCTGAAATTTGTATATCTGACGTGTATTCAAAACTGCTGGGCTAACCTACAAAGCAGGCTGGTAGCAATGATTTATTTCCCATAATGCTGTTATTTATATCACCCTTTATGAACTTCTTTATAAACATTTTATTTTCAGAGAACTCAAGAAATAAAAGGTAGCATACCTTTATTTTTCCTCCACATGTTAAGCCCCTCAACTTGGAAACTATGAATTTTATAGTCAGGATAAGCCATATTAAGCTGAGACAACAAAATAAAAAGCATGTTCCTTCTTCAGGGACTTTCCTTATTCAATAATACTGTCAGCTATGCCTCCTTTGGCAGGCCACATGCTTGACCTCAATATTTTGAAATAATATCTTGACTTTTTGGGTTTTTTTTGCGGTACGCGGGCCTCTCACTGTTGTGGCCTCTCCTGTTGCGGAGCACAGGCTCCGGACGCGCAGGCTCAGCGGCCATGGCTCACGGGCCCAGCCGCTCCACGGCATGTGGGATCTTCCTGGACCGGGGCACGAACCCGTGTCCCCTGCATCAGCAGGCGGACTCTCAACCACTGCGCTACCAGGGAAGCCCCGCTTTCTTCTTTATATAATGTATTCTATTTATATGGCATTCTACCAAGTATGTTTTAATTTCATACATTTTACCTTTTTAATTTATATTGAGAACACATTTTTTATATATTATGTTTGTACACAAGAGTATTTTTTAACTTTATAAAAAAGTTTATGTTTTGGATAATCCTGAGAATTACTTTTTTCATTTAATGTTAAGTTGTTAAGACTTGTGCATATTTTTTCTGTGTTGCTATTATTTATTTATTTTGACTGATACATAATATTCCACTCTGGGACTATGAAAGACTATTCAGTCACTCTTTTGTCAATGAATATTTGCATTTTATTTGCAACTGTGACCGACAGGCACAGTGGATGTACTGCAGACATTTTAGTACAAGTCCCCTGTTTTTTTCCCTTGGAAATACACCAAAATATAAAATTCCTGTGTGTTTGATATCTCAATGTTCAAATTTAGGAGGATTTGTCAGTTTTTCCAAAGACATTTTATCATCTTACTTGCCCATCAGTCTGACAAGATATTACATAGAATAATATCCTCTCCAACAATCTCTAGTAACTGTCTTTATGAAGTTTACTAATAAGATGTGTAGTGCTTCTGCAAGTGTTAGATCATCAAAAGATAATGAATGGAATAAGTAGCTAGATAAAAGCAGGGCATGTGAGGGCACATGTTCGGTGTGCCCTGAACCCAGAAGTAAAGTTAATACACTATGTGCCTCTGCTGTCCAATAAGTAATTTCTTGAGAATACAGAGGTTGGGTATTCATTTAAGCACCCACTTCGATAGATTTTTCACCTACTCAATTCTAACAAAATTGCTTTTATCAAAATACAAAAGACACACCATTGTAAAGCAATTATACTCCAATAAAGATGTTAAAAAACAAAGGACAAAAAAAAAAAAAAAAAAAAAAAAAAAAAACAAAGGACATCCACATTGTTAACGTATCAATCTAAGGAAAACTTCTCAGCCCTCATCTTAATTTAGGAATCAGCTGCATTTGGTATAGTTGATTCCTCCCTCCTTTTTTGAACTTTCTTTGATAGAATCACAGAACTGGATACTTAACCTGTTTCTCCCCCTCCCCTCAACATTTCTGATAATTACCCCTGGTCCTCTTTGGTGGCTTCTCTTCTTCTTGACTATTTTCTGTCAGAGAACCTCAAGGCTCGGGGCTTGACTTCCTCTCTTTTCCTGTCTGCACTTACTAACTTTTGTGTTCTTAATTTCCTGGTATTTAACATCACACTTGAGCACTAGGCATTATGCCCAGCACTCTCTGACTTCTCCACTTTGATGTCTATTAAGACTCTCAAAATTAATATATGCAAATTGAGCTATTGATTCTCCCCAGACCTGCTCTTCCGTCCAGTTTAAAGATAACTCCCTTTTTCTAGTTGTTTGGCTCATTATTCTTGGTGTCAGCTTTTAATTCTCTCTGTCTCTGTTGCTATGTCTCTCTTTGTGTCTCTCTTTCTCTTTTAAACACACCCCACAAATACACACACACACACACACACACACACAAGTTTCGACACCTGGAATGTATGAAAACTCTGTCATCTGCATCTTTAAAATGCAGTAATTCCAAATGGTGTTTTGAAATGCACCTTCCCGCGCTCACTACCCAATAACTATATTACTTCCTTCACAAGTGCAAAGCTCTACTGCAGAAATTTCTTGGGGAAATAACAAGAATTACTATAAAATCTTGTTTCAGCGATCTTCAAAATTACCAAATAGCTCTAGTCTCTCCTGGTCCAAGCTTCTGTCATTGCCTTTCTTTCAAATAAGTCTCCACACAGCAACCACAGTATGCAATTAAAAATCTGAGCCGTATCACAGCACTTAAAAAAATGATAAAACACTTCAGTGACTTTTCACTCAAGTAAACTCAAAGTCTCTGGCTTGACTTACAAGACACTGTAGGATCTGGATCCCTATTAATTTTTGAATCTTTACAATTCCTGCTATTCTTTCTTACCTTGTTTACTTCTTTTCCCTCACGTTAGACTTAAGCTCCATGAAAATGGACAACTTTGCACCGCCTTTATCTCCAAGAGTTGAATTCATTTGGCAGATTGTAAGTGCTCTGCAAATATTTTCAAATAAATGAATTATTTAAAATATTTTTTCTTTGAATGTATGTATATTAAAGGCTTTTAAAAATCATATCTTTTATTCAAGAGAAAAGATTTGTCTAGAGAATCCTTTTTGTTTTGATTTTGTTGTATTTAATTAGATTAGCTCTGCTAGTGTAAATGTTAATGTAGGAAACTGTAAGCATTTCCTAAATTTTAAAATAAAATGCATGGGGTTCAAACATCTGCTCTTTTAGGAGCAAAAGAAGAACAAATGTATCTTCTATTTTTTAAATATTGTATACATGTGATATGGAATCTAATTTTTTCCCTCAATACCTAAACAACTATCCCTGAATACTTTTTAAAGCCATTCTTCATTTCCTTATGATTTTTTTAATGAGTTCACTTCAATGACAAGACTTGTAACTATATTAGCAATTGCTTTTAGAATGCCGTGTGTTCCTCTAACTACCTTGCAAAATAACACAACATTAGCAGTATAATTTCCTCATAAACAGCCACTAATTTGATTTGTTAACTTGATTGATTTCTGACTCTCAACCTATAATTTCATTCAGTATAATAAATCCTATTCGACTTTTGTGGGGGGTTTATACCATATGTTATGAATTTGATTTGTTGATCTTTGAATCAGGAGTCCGTACCTGTACTTTTGGTTAGATGGGTCTATAGAATCCTTTTACTGGTTTGATTCTGTTGTTGTTTCTTCAGTCTTCATTATTTTAGCTCTGCTACTGTACATTTTGATGTTGAAGGCTTCAAAAATTTTGTAAATTTTAAAACAAAATTGATGGAATTTACCTATTCTGTGAAATTTGGAAGAAATGAGAGTATACTTTTTTAAAGTAGTAACTTAAAGGTATTTTCAATTTCTTCTAAAGTTTTTTTTTAAATACACGTTTTTTCATTGAGATAATTCTTGATAACAGGAGCCAAATATTTAATTTTTCTCTTGAAATAAATGTGGTTAACTTGAAAAGAAAAGTTGTTAATATACGTTTGATCACTTCTAATTTAAAAAAAAAAAATAATGCTTGGAAGAGCAGTGGTCATGGGCATTTAGTCCAGAGAGCAGAAGTTTACCTTGTTTTACCTGGAAGAGCGCAAGTATATGGACCCAGATTATTCCACAGGAATATAGATAAAAAGCATGAAATACATTTTAAAAACTAAAGTTGTTTTTGATGTATTTGTGTGAGAACAAAGGAAAAGCATAAAAAATGTAGTTGTCATGGTCACTTTTGGAAGATATTACATCAGATACAAATAAGCACAAAGAGAGAGATTGTGAGGAATAAAAGCCTCATCTGGCTCAGAGTGGAGAGGGCCTCACAGTGTGAGGACAACCTCATGCTACATACGCCTGCTATTGTCAGGGCATGGCCCTCTGCATAAAGGATATTATTATTAATGAGACTCCAAGTCTCAATAAGAAAGTAAAATGCTGCTAGCCTCCAAACAGAATAATTGACTTATCAGGCAATAAACTGTGTGCCTTTTATAACATGTGCAATTATATTATCACTCTATAAGTTTTAAAATTTGTTACATTTAAAGCTAAAATAATTTCAAATTTTAAATAAAATCAGTATCTTAGAGAAATAAATTTCAATATACACCACCATACATGTGTGTGTGTGTGTGTGTGTGTGTATATATATACACACACACACATTGTATATATATATATATATATATATATATATATATACAATGATATACATATTTATGTTGTCTAAATGCTTCCCTCAGACAACCTAGCATTCTTCTCGTATTTGTAATTAAATTTTCTCTATATTAGTTTGGGCTTTTCACCTCTGACATTAGGATACACAAATAAATAATAAAAGAAAAATATTATAACAGTGTTATTTTAATAAAGTTTATTAAGAACTTTTCAGGTAAAATAAATTACTGAAAAATTTCACCTTCAAAATCAAGGATAAATGGTAAAGATAACTTCTTCATTACCTTAAAAACTCTGCTTTCCATTATTACAAATAAATTTCATTTCTTACAATATTCTATTGGGAGCATAAGCTCCCCAATATATGAGCTTTATTGGCATGTAAATAGTGAAGATTATTGATGTTAATGTCACATGAAGTTATTAAGCAAAGGAACAAAAGCACCGGCAGCCTTCAGGGCCTTCTAAATCTTATAAGATCATGCAAATGATGACACAGAGGTGATAGAGAGAGATACTAACATTATTTGGAAAACAGTTTTCATTTATAGTATCATGAACCAACTGTTAAGGTGTTGATGGGCCTAGATATTATTTTCCACTGGGGTCCACATCTTTGCATGTGAAAAAAAAGTGAGTGAGGGCGCTGGAGAGAAATCACTATTATTATTCTTGGATAATTTAGTGAGAGAAATACGAAGTGGACCAGAGAATGATAATAACACACGTCACTCTTCTTTGAGGAAGGAATCCCATAAATTCTGTTGTATACTTTCCCTATAATTATAAATTACTTGATTTAAAGTTAGATGTGATTATTAAATATAACTTAATATTTGTTAATTTTAGCAGGTTATATAAATCGTCTCTATTAAGTTTTCTGTTTTGTTTCAACATATTGTTCTTCTCATAGGAATTTGTTTTCTGCAAATCCAAGAATTTCACTATAGAAATTTAAAGGCATTCCAGGTTTAGCTGATCTATCAAACATGCACATAAAATTGGAGGAAAGGAGATGTGCTATCAATGTCAAGCGTCAAGGATACTGATAAGGGTCACATTGACATATTTTATGTTCAGCTTGTGAGCAAAGATGCCAGTAAATTCTGACAGGAAGCAGCAGTACTTTTGCTAAATTGCTATAATAAATTGTTAAGCTCTTTTAAAAGCTGGGAAGTATTGTGGGTGGGGGGATGTGTAATCCTGAACTTTATGACTTGTGAAAATTAGCTATAAATTTAGGGAACGAAAGGAACAGCAAGAGCAAGGGTGTTGTGTTGTTTTTCTTTTTTTTTTTTTTTTACAAACTACACTTGGAAAATATTTAATCTTCATTTTGTAAGTCCTTTAAAATAACATTTAATTAGTTAGCATACATTCTGATAAGGGACAGCAGTGAAGTCAAAATATTTTTTATGTGAGATAATATATTTTAATACATATAGTTTAAATTTTTTCTTTTCATTTCGAGCCATCTCTAAATTGTGAAATAAGTAAGTGAATAATATAAATATAAATGTTCTTATAATTAAAGCGTACAATGAATGCCACTGTAAAAGGTAGAATATAACCTTGAGTTTGTCTCTCTCTCTATATAGAGACCCTTGTAAAAAAAGATAATATATCCATATGTATTTGAATTTTAGTTTGTAAAGTAGGGTCTACTATGTCTCAACACATATTTTATTAATTATTTGTGTTATGCCATACTGAAGGATGCATCTGGTTAATTGACTATGTATGAGTCATTAATTTACCACATGTAATTAATAATAGAATTAAAGGATATGGTATTTATAGATAAGTAAACTAAGTACTAAGGAAATTAACTGACTCTCCTAATATCAAATTACATATTCTCAGAGCATAATACCCATTTTTCAACTCAGAATTTTATTCTCACATTTTAAATGACAATTTCAATAATTTAAATAATATTTTAAAATTGTATACTTTAATATAATCCTTTAATAATTTAAAAGGTAGTGCTGTAAGCATTTTATATAATTTAATGTTTAAAGGTCTGGGACTAAGAACTAACTAGAAAATGAAACTGTGAGGAAAATCAGTTGATCATGGTATGCTAAAATCAAAGGGGAATGGTGTCTTTGAAAGAGTGTAGGATCAACTGCATTAAATCCTACTGTTAGGTCAAGGAAGATGAGAATGGATTCCGTACTCAGTCTATGGATGTCACTGCGATTTTGAAAAATGAAGTTTTGATTGAAGAATATGGAAAATATTGAAACTGACTAAAGAGGATCGTGGGAAAAGCGGAAGTTGAAACTGAGTCTAGACAATCCTTTGGATGACTTTTTTCTGAAGAGGGAACTAGGCAGAAACAAAATTAGGGTTGAAATGGATGTCTTTTGTATGCAATGGGAGAAATTAAACTGCACACATTTAAAGTACATTTGTTTCAAAATAAATGTACTCCAGGAAAGCAAAACCATAATCAAGAAAAGGAATATATGCATCACCCCAAGCGTATCCACATGACTCAGTGATCCCTTCTTACTTCTCCCAGACTCTCTCTCACATCCCCAGGCAACCACTGTTCTGCTGTCTGTTGCTAAAAATATTTTGGGATTTCCTACAATTTTATGTAATGGAATCATACCATATGTATTCTTTTTTTTTTTTTTTTTTGGTCTGGCCTCCTTCATTCAGCTTAATTATTTGGCATTCATCAACGCTGTAGAAATCAATAGTTCATTCCATTGTATTGCTGGTAGGGATATATGACAGCTTGTTTGTCCTTCTATAAATTGATGTTTGTCTGGGTTCTTTTCAGTTTTTTGACTATTACAAATAAAACTGCTATGGACTTTCTTGTACATGGACTTGTCCTTTCTTTCCTCATGTTTATTAAATGCCTAGAAGTGAATAACTGGTGAATCATAAGGTAGGTATAAGATTAACTTTTTTAGAATCTGCCAAGATGTTTTCCAAAGTGGTTGTACCATTTTACATATTCACAAGCAATGTATTACAGTTCCAGTTATTCTATATAGTAGTCATCACCTGGTATGATCAGCCTTTTAAATTTCACCCATTATAATATATGGCTAGCAACATCGCATTGTGGTTTTAATTTGAATTTCCCTAAAGACAAATTATATTGTGCATCTTTTCTTTTCTTTTCTTTTTTTTTGCGGTACATGTGTCTCTCACTGTTGTGGCCTCTCCCGTCACGGAGCACAGGCTCCGGACGCGCAGGCTCAGCGGCCATGGCTCATGGGCCCAGCCGCTCCGCGGCATGTGGGATCTTCCCGGACCGAGGCACGAACCCGTGTCCCCTGCATAGGCAGGCAGACTCTCAACCACCGCGCCACCAGGGAAACCCTATAGTGTATATCTTTTCATGTGATTATCTGCTCACTGTGGCAGGCAGACTCTGAGATGGCCCCAGTTATCCCCACATCTTGTTATATTTCATGCCTTTGTGTAAAATCTCCCTCCTTCTTTTTTTTTTTTTTTTTTTTTTTTAGCATGGAGGTGATTTTGTGACTTAATTCTAATCAACAGAATACAGAAGCTCATGTGACAAAGAGCTGAGGGTAGCCTCTGGCCAACAACCAGCAAAGAAAGGAGCCCATCAGTTTGACAACTGCAGGAAACTGAATCCTGCTAGCAACCACCTAAATTTGGAAGTAGATATTTCACCCAGTGAGTCTTACAAGAGACCCCCAGCCCTGGACAATATCTTGACTGCAGTCTAGTGAGAGGCTCTGAAGCAGAGGGCCCAGCTAAGCCATTGCTAATATTCTCAACCCACAGGTACTGTGAGATGATAAAGGTATTTTGTTTAAACTGCTAAGTGCTTCAACATTACTATGCAATAACAGATAATAATGCACAATTGCTGTTATTTTCTTGGGTGAAAAGTTTGTTCATATCTTTTGCCCATTTTTTAATTGAATTGTTTTTTGTGTGTGTTTTGACAGTACATTATTCATTCTTTTTATTTATTTATTTATTTGGTTTGCTGGGCCTTAGATGTGGCACATGGGCTCCTTAGTTGCGGCATGCGAACTCTTAGTTGCAGCACGCATGTGGGATCTAGTTCCCTGCCCAGGGATCAAACCCGGACCCTCTACATTGCGAGCGAGGGGTCCTACTCACGGCGCTACCAGGGAAGTCCCCATTATTCATTCTTGATACAAACCCTTTATAGATATTTCCTTTGCATATAATTTCTCCCAGCCTAAGGCTTGTCTTTTCATTATCTTCATAGTGACTTCCAGAAAAAAGATATTTTTTAACTTTTATAATGTCTAATGTGTCCATTTTTTATTTTATGAATCATGCTTTTGTGGCTCTACTGACTGATGATCGACCAAAGATTACACTGTAAGTACTTAGGGATGAATTTCAAGACCCATATTGTCAGAATATACCCTGTACTCACTGAATTCAAATTTAGCAATACAGATTCCTTGTGAGTGTCTGCATTAAAAATAAATGTTTGTAATACCAGAAACCATAAAATTCATAGAAGAAAACATATGTGGTAAGTTCCTTGACATTGGTATCAGCAATGACTTTTTGAATCTAATTCCAAAAACAAAGGCAACAAAAGCCAAAGTAAACAAGTGGGACCACATCAAACTAAAAAGCTTCTGCACAGGAAAGGAAATCATCAACAAAATGAAGAGGCAACCTATTGACTGGGAAACAGTATTTGCAAATTATATATCTGACAAGGGGTTAAATACAAAATACATTTAAAAAATAAAACCTCATACAATGGAATAGCAGAAAACAAACAACCTGATTAAAAAAATTAGCAGGTATCTGAATAGGTATTTTTCCAACGAAGACATACAGACAACTAACAGGCACATGAAAAGATGCTCAACATCACTAACCAGAGAAATGCAAATCAAAACCACAATGAGATCACCTCACACCTGTTAAATGGCTATTATAAAAAAAGGTAAGAGATAAATTTTGTCGAGGTTGTGGAGAAAAGGAAACTCTCGTGCACTGCTGGTGGGAATGTAAATTGGTGCAGGTACTGTAGAAACCACTATAGAGGTTCTTAAAAAAATAAAAATAGAATTATCATATGATACAGCAATTCCACTTTGGGGTATTTATGTGAAGAAAATGAAAACACTAATTTGAAAAGCTATGTACACCCCAATGCGCATAGCAACATTATTCACAATAGCCAAGATATGGACACACACAACTGGAGTGTCCATCGATAGATGAACGGATAAAGAAGATGCGGTGTATGTATATGTACACACATGCACACAATGAAATACTAGTTAGCCATAAAAATGAGTGACATCCTGCCATTTGTGATAACATGGATGGACCTTAAGGGCATTATGCTAAGTGAAATAAATCAGACAGAGAAAGACAAATACCATATGAACTCACTTACAGATGTAATCTAAACAAACAAATAAACAAACAACAACAACAAAACAAGCTCATAGATAGAGATAACAGTTTGATAGTTGCTGGGAGTGGAGCTGGAAGTAGGAGGTAGATGGGCAAAATTGGTGAAGGGAGTCAAAAGGTACAAACTTCCAGATATAAAATAAATAAGTCATGGGGATGGCAAGTACAGCATGGGGAATATAGTTAATAATACTCTATTGTGTATTTAAAAGTTGCTAAGAGAATAAATCTTAAAGTCCTCAAAAAAAAGAAAACAAAGAAAAGAAGATTTCTATAACTATACATGGTGACAAATGTTAACTAGACTTGTTGTGAACATGTTGCAATATATACAAATATCAAATCATTATGTTGTACACCTGAAGCTAACACAGTGTTATATGTCAATTTTACCTCAATAAAAATTAATAAATAATAAAATAAAATGCTTGTTGATTAATTTTTTAACTGTTTGGATAGAAGAAAGAGATTATGCTAAATGTTTTAACCTTATGTTTTTATATATTTTATTACAATTCTAGCAAAAACATCCATTGTAGATAACACTGGGTAGGTAAAAACAAATTTAGTTTTTAGTCTTGACTAGAAAATGATTTATGAATTATGCCCTAAAATTTTTATGCAAAATATTTTGAAATATCTGAATGAAATTTTTCTTTGATAAGATCTAGATCACCAAATATCTAACCCACAAGTAATGTGATTTCAGCCTCAGATTTATGTAATTATGAGTAATTTTTAGTATATTATTAATTAAATAATACCATTTACATCATCTTTAAGGATCAAAATGTAAACTATTCTACCTTGATTAATTTTCTAACTGACAGGTAATACAGTGTTTCCCACAAGTAGATATTATTCGTGAATCTGACATTATTAAACTTTATTCTACAAAAATGCAGTTTTGAAATAGAGAATTATTTTTAAAAATCATAAAATGGAACTGTGTTCAGAAAATAATGTAGTTCCAAATGTACTAGTTAATTCTTTACAAGAGTAATTGGGGTTTTTTTGTGTACTTTCCTTAAAATGGTAGATTAAAAATTAAGAAGTGGATTTCATGTCATTACAGGTAAGATCTGACATGTCATTAACACACCCAGAGGAGTTTATGACTAAAAATGTGCATACGTTTTTAGCTATGTAATGAGCAAATTTTCAGATGAGAGTCTAAGCAAACTGCAAATAAACCTGTCATATATTTTTCTACCGAAAAGAAAAAAGTATTTGTACTTGAAAGGTCAAGAGCAATGCTAGCTAACAGTATTGCTCTGGAGATCACTTTATTCTTCAATTGTGTTTTTGTAGCCTGTAACCCTGAAGCTCTGGCCTTAGCTGGATGAACAATGAGTGGAAATGGCACCAAAGCAGCTGATCTATAGCTAGGAAGTGGCCTAATCATTTTCTTGTAACCACTTGATTATAAAAAGACCCTATAATAGAGAATGACTATTAAAAAAAAATTCATTCGTAAAGGAGTTCAAATCTCAAACAGGGAAGAAAGTAGATGATGCGAGAATGTAGAAGTGAAGAGAAGAAAGTTAGCTGAAACCATGACTCATCAGAGTCCATGAAATAAACAGAAATGTAGGGAGAACTTTGAAGGGCTGTGGGCTGAATCCACTGAATTGTGGGATGCTAGGGGAAGCAGCTGCAGTCTTGGTCTGGAGGTTTGCTAAAGATACATCTTTTTGTTTTTTTCTCTCCATGATCTTCAAGCTCCTGAGAAACACCATCATGTTTTATGTCTGGCTAAATAGTGATTCAAACTGTTCAAAGTGAGAACATTTTCTGTTCATTTACTTTCCTGTATATTCTTTGAAAAACTCTAAAAATTAAAGTCATCTGAGGATGTGTCTTCACTGCAACCCCCCAAATTCCAAGTGACTTAGCCAGACACCTCATTAATTTTCATTAGAGAGTTCAGAAAAGTTTACTTATTTAGGACATTTGCCATGTGAAATTTAGACAAAAAGCAGGCAACAAAAATGGCTGTGTTGCCAAGCCACTAATCATAATTTCTAGGATCAGTCAACTATACTCCTTACTTTTACTGCCTAAGGGGGACTCAGGACGTGCAGATTGCTGAAAAACGTACTGCATGGGTGCCTCAGTGCAGCCAGAAGGCATTCATCCATTTCTGACACCCCATCACCTTTGTGTTCTATAATTATTTTATTTATTTTTTTCACTGTTTCAGTTTTTAAACATCTTCAGTGTTTTTCAGAGAGATTCCCATCTGCTTAATTTAAAAAATCATCACTAACCGTAGTTGTCTTATAATTAAAGCAAAGTCTACTCAAATTATTTTTGAATTCATATGTTGAGGGATATATCTTTTAACTTGACAATCAGCACTTAAAAAAAATCGTCAGACGAAGTTGTATTTCTCATGTTTTTATAACAACAGCAGTAGTAACCACACTAACACGGCTGCTCTTTTGAGCTATTACCTTTTGCCAACCTCTCTGCACTCAGTGCCAAGGGCTTTATCAACATTGTCTTACTTAATCTACACAAACATCTTTGAAGCTCAGCATTATTACCGATATTTTACAGATGATGAATCTGAAACTTAGAGCAGGTAAATAGTGTGTTCGGTGCAGTACAATTATTAAATGGCAGTGCTATCATTGAGCCCAGACTGGTTTGACCTCCAAGCTCTTGCTCTTAACCACCTCATTATCCTGACTTCACGCTTTGTAAAGCATGATATGTTATCATGTATGCGTTCCTTTGGTTGGCTAATTCAAAATTATATGGAGTAGGTCTTCCTAGTGTTATCAGCATCTTACAGATAATAAAATCAAGACATAGAGATTACACCAAAAACACAAAATTATTTGTTGAACCATATCAAAGAGTTTAAGAAAAACTTTTGATTACTATGGTTTGCCATTAGCTTTATGTGATTTTTTTTTCCTTTTGGCATAATGTTATCTACTAAGATATATTCTAGGGTAAAAAATGAGGGACAATGAAAAAGTTTCGAGATAAAAAGGCAAATGATCACTTTGGCATTGATTAAAAACAATAAGAGTAATTGGGAAACTTCTGTGAATTATTTGATCTATTTAGATACCAATGATTTTTGGTTTAGATTTTTTTCCCCAGTACTTACACGTGGCCACATGCAGCTATTTATTGCACATTTACATTAATTACAATGAAATAAAATTTTAAATTCAATTATTCAGTCACACCAGTCATATTTCAAGTCCTAAAAAGCCACATGTGGGTAGTGGCTAGCATATTTCAGGACACAAATAAAGAACATTTTCAGCATCAGGAAAATATGTACTGCAAAATATTGGTCTAGACACTTAAGCATACGTAGAAATGCCAAAGTGGGTTAAGATGTTATCAAAAGCTAATCCTCAGACTTGGTATTAGACAAATACATATGTTATCAATGTGCTGCTTACAAAAATATAAACCTAAATTTTTGTATTCGGTGATTTGAGCTTTAGTTTTGACTGAAAATGGAAAAGAGTCGCAGTTCTAATTTGTTTATTAAAGATTTTTAAATGCTAGATTTACATAATTATGTAAGTTCTGTATGCAGGTAGAAAACTATAGTAGCAATCCTTTAAGAATATTTTTTCCCCAAAAATCATGGTCTCAAATAATGTCTATACAATACATCATTTAAGCTTTACAATAAAGTAGCTTTATCCTCAAATGTTAAAAAATTGAGGCTTAGGAAAATGCCCAGCACCCAGTTGATAAATGGTAGGTCTAGATGCAGGGAATTAGACTCAGATCTTAAATATACTAAATATACTCTGAGCTACAAAAGTACATTTATAGTGGGGCTTCCCTGGTGGCACAGTGGTTGAGAGTCCGCCTGCCGATACAGGGGACACGGGTTCGTGCCCCGGTCCGGGAAGATCCCACATGCCGTGGAGCGGCTGGGCCCGTGAGTCATGGCCACTGAGCCTGCGCGTCCGGAGCCTGTGCTCTGCAACGGGAGAGGCCACAACAGTGAGAGGCCCGCTTACCGCAAAAAAAAAAAAATCATTGCTCCAAGGAGCTGGAGTTACTTTGTTGGAAAATGATATTAGAAACCTAGATCTGGGTAAAAAGTATGATTTTTGCTACCAGAGTATAGTCACTCCTAGGATCTCTCAGTGGACAGAGCAAGGGGGTACATGTGCACATTAACTCATGTATAAACACACACACACACACACACACACACACACACACACACGTGTATATATGGTAACCATCTGTATTTATGCAAATCAATTAGGTAAATGGTGAGGGTCAGGATTGCTGGATTGTATGATAAGACTGTGTTTAACTTTGCAAGAAGCTTCCAAACTGTCTTCAACGTGGTTATACCATTTTGTATTCCCACCAGCAATGAATGAGAGTTCCTGTAGTTCTGCATTCTCACCAGTAATTGGTAGTGTCGGTCTTTTGGGTATCAGCCCTTTTAATAGGTACATAGTGGTATTTCATTGTAGTAATTAATTTGCATTTCCATGATGACAGATGATGTTGTCATCTTTCCTATGTTTATTTACCACGTGTACACCTTCTTTGGTAAAGTGTCTGTTCATATCTTTCGCCTCATTTTAATTGGGTTAGTTGTTTCCTTCATGTTAGACTTAAAACTTCTTTGTATATTTTGGATCCAAATTCTTTATCAGGTATGTGTTTTGCAAATATTATCTCCCATTCTGTGACTTGTCTTTTTTATTCTCTTAACATGTCTTTTGAGGAGTGGAAGGTTTTCATTTTAGTGAAGTCCAAATTACCTATGGTTTCTTTCATGGATATTGTTCTAAAGTTTTATCTAAAAACTCATCTCTCTGAGGGGATGTGGGGTTCTTGAATCTTAACCATGAAAACCTGGTAAGATTCCTGGAGGCTAACCCCATGAAAGTAAGGTAACTCCCCCAAGACTGCAGCTAAGGAATTTCTAACTTGCAAGCTGGTTCACACAGTCTCCAGGAATTTGTCAGTTACCATTTGTGTTCCTACCACTATGGCGTGAGCAGCTTCTGCTCTAGAAAAGCAGAACTTTCCTGTGGCTCTCTAAATTCAACCATCTCTCCAGATTTTATGGTGGTGGTTTCCCTTGCCTCACTTACATGATAGGTACAGGAAAAGCCATTGATTTTCATTTTGTTGAGATTTTTGCTGTTGTAAGAACCTAAGAGACACCTTCCAAGTTCTTTACATGTCTGCGCTGAAACCAGAAGTCAGTAGAATTTTTTGTATATGTTATATCTCAGCAAATTTTATTTAAAAATAAATTAAGATATTTTAAAATATATTATTACTCATCTGTGTAATATATACCATTGCAGAAATATCTTACATGGAAAGTTAATACATATTAAATCATTTATGAATAGGGATTCTGCTTCTAACTTGCCACCAAATCTCCATATTATGCTTGGTCAATTTATAAAATACATCATAAAATGCATGAATGTCATATTTAATTTATTCATTTTGTCAGGGGATTCCTTTTTGATTGATCATCTTAACAATTACCTCAAAATACCAACTGTTGCATAAATATTTAATAAATGAACAAACACACACACCAAGTATAAATTTATTATGAACACAGTTAATCAAATTTTCAGAATTCATCTGTCAGTGGTGTCAACATTGGTAAATAGCACAAAAAAAAAAAAGCTTTTTGTGATGATAGCCCTGAAGGTTGATAGCAAATCTGGCTGAGTTATTAATGTGCAAAGGCAACATTTCTTCTCCTTTCAGTGAATTCTTTAAGCAATTATGAACTTTTAAACTTCTGCTATAACTCACAGAATATCCAACAAATTTTGTGTGTGTTAGGAAGGAAATATTTTTGAGTCATATGTTGTGTAGATTTTATGATATTTGCTGAGCAAAGGGGTCAAGGATGCATACCAATAAGATTATACAATGAAGATGAACATAGGTTTTTTGAAGGAAAAACCTAAAGGGGAGAAGTGACATGGCTATTGTTTCTTTCACTCATATTTAAATAGCATGGACTGTACATAGCTGTCAGTAGGTACAATAGTCAAGATTCTAGCAGGGATGGGCCTTTCCTGTCTTGCATAACACTAAGAACACTCCAAGAGAAAGTGACCTGCACTCTCAATCTATACAAGAAATTTTTCAATTGTTCTATAGGCCCAAGAACCACAGCAGGGAGTTTGCAGAAGAGGGCTAACAAATATAAACTCCTTTGTGATTGATAATTATTTTTGATTGGTGCATATATCCTATTCTTGGACAGATTTTAGCATTTGTCAGAGAGATTTTAAACAGGAAGCAGTAGCTCTAGCCTTGTGCCCAGAGCCATAGTGTAGAGGCATGGAGTTCGGCCTGGGAGTCCTCCTCTATGCCCTGTGGATGATCCTGGGGTGCAGGCTGGTCCAGAGATTTGTTGGCACATTTACAACCACCTGCCTCCTAGGAGAAAATCTGTCCCTGGTGGACCTCATTCAGCATCCCAGGCCTGCCTTTGATTCTCTGGAGAAGGCTCTGCACGACGTCTTGCTTGGGAGTCACTAGCTCAAGGCTCATGGTCTCCTAGTGATGCCCACTAAGGACTCAGGGGAGCAGAACAAGCTGCTGTAACAGTGGGGTCAGGGACCAAGTCTAGGGACGTCCAAGGCTGAAGTTCTCAGAAGCCAAGAGCCAGGATAGGAAGAAAAATCTGAGTGAGAAGCTACTGAAGAGGGTACCATATAGTTTTACTTACAAGAATTTACAAACTGAAAGAAACTTTCCTAAACTAAGCTGTCAGTATTAATTTAAGATTTTTAAAAATTCAATCAACCATGCTGTAAAATAAGACTGAACTATCTTTCCATTGTCTCTATAGGAAATTACAAAGTTTCTGTTACATGAAGAGGCAAAAGAGTATTCATTTAAAAAATAGAGGAAAAAGTATTATAGAGTCATTTCAGTTAATTAAAATAATAATAGTTGAGCAATAATACATTAATATGTATAAAATAGATAACTAATAAGAACCTGTTCTGTAAAAGTAAATAAATAAAATAAAATTCAAAAAAGAATAGTTGAACAAACTGTAGTTTTATATGCAATTGTATATTTTTTGTTATTGAATACCTCCACAACTCTCCATAAATTTGCAAATTTATAATCTCAAATTCTCTCCAAACCTGGAATTAGCCTTTTAGGTAAAGGATAATTTATAATTGAATTTCTCACTATGTATAATATGCCTTTATCTATAGGATTTACTAATGGCATAATGGAGATCAGTTTTTAAAAAATAGAGTTGAATTATAATAAATAGTTTTACACACAACATGTAACTAAACTAATAACTTACTTTAAAAGAATATTTGAATATTTACAGCCAGTTATTCTCCAAGAATATTTTGGGAACAGCAGAGGGAAGTATTAAGTATTTAATAGAAAGAGTTTGAAACAAGAGTGAAATGGATCTGTCAGTTGAGGTTTGCAGTCAGCAGAATGAGGAAATGGGCTGCGGAATGGTGTTTATGCTAATGGTTTTACCGATCAATATCTAGAACCTTCAGTTTTAAGACTTTAGGAAGAGCTGTCATTGCCACATTTGGTAATAATAAGGATGACTGCAATCCACCCTCAAATATATGGATAGAAATCATAAAAAGAAGCTGTATCTATACCTGCACAGATTTATCCATTAAAAAATGTTAAACATAAAAAGCTTTCCAGGTGAAAATTTAGTCATTTAGAAACAAATAAAAATTTCAGTTACTATAGTTAGGGGAATGGCCTGTTTTCTAGCTACCGGAATTCTTGTTCTAGGACCTTCGGATCATCCTCTAGAAGTCTCAAAACATCTTTCTGAAGCATCTACCTCTTGATTTACAGCCCTGGCTAATTTCAAGAAATCATTAGCCTTATAAATTGCTCAAAGTTCACATTAAGAAATAAATCTTTTTCCGTAGATTCTGCAAAAGGCTTTGCTTCATTCCAGTAATTTTGGCAAAATATTGGCTGCCTGGTTGATGTGTTAATGAGAATTTCTCCATGCTGCTGCTCTAACCTAAAAGCTCCAATCTACTTACCTGTCTGTGTTCTCTATTCCCGATGCTTTATCTCTGCCTCTAGCTTTGACAGCAAGATTCACTTCCTGATTAGCTTCCAAGTTCAAAATTCATTACTTCTTTTCAGTGCCAAGATATATTGAGAATAACACTTTTAAATGTCACACAGTCACTAGAAGCTCAGAGAATCATTATCAAACATTTTGCTATCCGATATCTAATAGAGTTTACAATGTACCTAAAGTACAAAGAAAACATTAAAGGAAAGTGAAAATAAGTGCATACATATTATTTAGAATAGCTAAGAGACTATATAGTGTACTATGCAAATTCTTACATGTCAACTCATTTAGCTTTGGCATTCCTAGTGAAAAGTTATTGTCAAGACCATTTAACCAAAGAAGAAATCAAGGCCCAAAATGGATAATCCAGCTTTCTTAATAACACTTTACTTGTATGTGGTAAATTTGGCTTGTAAAACTAGTAGAGCTGCACACTCTAAGCCATGTTCTTAATACATGCCATCACTGCCTTTTAAATCTAACATAGTACAGAGTTTTATATGATTTACTCATTTTTAAATTTACTCCTACTTATTGTACACATTAATTGTGCATCTACTATGTGCTCAATAGTAGGTTGCAATAAGTTTCTAGCTCATAAAAGCATTCACTGGGGCTGCCATTTTGAGAATAGACTAATCTAGACAAGTATAGAAGCAAAGATATCCATTAACAGATGATTACAGTCCAGGGAGGAGAAAATGAGGCTAGGTGGTAGGATTAAACTTTGGTGGTGGTGAGATATAATCAAATACTATGTATAAATATAAATATATATATATATAATGATTTCAGAAGAGGTCCGAGATAGAAATACATGTTTGGAAATCATCAGCTTACAAAATAATTCTATATATCATCTTTTGGTGTATCCCATGGTAAGATGAAGATAAATATAAAATAAAATCTCGTGCTATAGTACTCTTGTGATATTACAATAATGCATTTGAATTATGACATCAGAAACAATGCATGTAAAATCCATTACACAGTTAATTAAAAAGTCATAATTTTAAAATCTTTGGTGAGTACTATTTTTCAATCAGTTGTCCACTCACTCTAATTGAATTATAGCTTTGTTATTTCATTGCCTATTGTTAATGGTTACAATATGTTAAAGTGATGACATGGTACTATTTCTTTTATATGGCAACCTACATTTTTTTTTTTTTTGCGGTACGCGGGCTTCTCACTGTTGTGGCCTCTTCAGCTGCGGAGCACAGGCTCCAGACGCGCAGACTCAGCAGCCATGGCTCACGGGCCCAGCCGCGCCGCATGTGGGATCCTCCCGGACCGGGGCACGAACCCGTGTCCCCTGCATCGGCATGCGGACTCTCAACCATTGCGCCACCAGGGAAGCCGGGCAACCTACATTTTAACCATAAAATCTTAAATAGAAAGTGTAAAAAAAAAGAAGGCATTAGTACAACTATTTTTTTAATCTCTTAATGAAAATAGTTTTCATCTACTGAATGTAACCATACACTAATTGGAAAATAAGAACTGAGTTTATCAGTTATAGTTATCAAAAATAGCAAAATTACTACATGGGCTTTTTCTACTAACACACATGAAAAACTTTATTCTAGCCTTTTCCTTTTTTTAAGCTTTTATTTTAAATTGAGGTATAATTTACAATGTTGTGTTAGTTTCAAGTGTACAGCAAAGTGAGTTAGTTATACATATATATGTATATATATGTGTATATATATATGCACATATATATATATATATATATTCTTTTTCAGGTTCTTTTCCATTATAGGTTATTACAAGATATTGAATATAGTTCCCTGTGAAATACAGTAGGTCCTTGTTGTTTACCTATTTTATATATAGTATGGTGTATATGTTAATCCTAAACTTCTAATTTATCTGCCCCTCCCCCATTCCACTATCTCCTTTGGTAACCATAAGTTTGTTTTCTATGTCTGTGAGTCTATTTCCGTTCTGTAAATAAGTTCATTTGTATCATTTTTTTTAGATTCTACAAATAAGTGATATCATGTGATACTTGTCTTTGTCTGACTTACTTCACTTAATATGAGAATCTCTAGGTCCATCCATGTTGCTGCAAATGGCAATATTTCATTCTTCTTTATTCTAGCCTTTTTCTAATAAAAAATAGTTACAGGTTTTGTGACAACATGAATTGGAGAGGACTAGAGTTATTTAATCAGTGATTTTGAAATCAAAACTTGTCAAGACCCTGAAAAAGCATTAACAAGTAATGATGCCCTGAGCCATTCTGCAGTCAGACCACATATTATGCTGTGCCATCACCACAGAAAGATGTGATGAAGTAAGAACTGCCTAATTCACTCCTTCAGCCTATCCATTTCCCATAGCTAGGATAAGGTGCCTCAGATTAACCAGTGTCCTGTATGAAATGTATAGAGGATGCCCATCAGGGAAACTGCCTAATATGCCTGAGCAGTCCTAAAACAGGATATTTTTATAGGAAAATCACATTATTTATGAAAAAAATTCATCAAACTCTGTTGATTTTACTGTCTGCAGCACTACTGGAGATTATTTACTTCAGGGTATTAACTTGAATAAAAATGTTCCCTATAGTACTTTTTATGTACTACAAATATTACATATATTGTCATACATTGCATTATGTTACATTATATTGTGTTACATTATGTTATGTCATGTTGTATTGTGTCGTTATATGTTATATGCTGTATCATACTATATTATACTGTATTATAATTAGATGCTTAGGATTAATGCTATCATTACTTAAATTATGGGCTTCTTTAGAACATTAAATTTCTATCAATTATATTTATTTACATATACTGTTGAATTCTGTCAATTACATCATAGGCAAGAGCTCCATTTATTAAGTAAACAAATGTATGAGTAAAAATTAGGTCTTATTGAACAGTTGATTTGACATCAATACAGCTATTAAATATGTAGGGCTCTGATAAGTTCATGTATCCATCTAAATAAAAAGGGTACACCTCCCATTTGAAAGACACCTTGTCAGAGAACAGTACTGGAAATGGCACAGTCAAGTTCTATTTTGGTAACTATTATAGAAAATATAAAGTTTCTATATGCCCAAGCCTGAAACAGAATTCCATATTATTTATTTGAGATACATTACTTTCAATAATGCTCCATGTGGCACCTCTTCTGAGTTGTATAGCTGAATATTTCTGTTCCAGTGTACTAAATATTGATAATGGAGATTCTCTCAGAAGGCCCAGTTTCTTCCTCCTTTCCTAGACCTTTGATACCTCAATGTTCCAAGTGTCTTATCAGCAAAACTGAAAATATAGCTAGCTCTCCTTTTGTGTAATCCTTCTATCATTGGAACACATGGCTATGCAGAAAATCGTTGACCAAAAAAGTGAGTAAACTACCGACTCCTATTTTTATAGTTGTAATTGATTCAGTTTATAGTATAAAAATAATCTGAGTAGTTTATGTTCAATTCATTTGTCTATTAGATTAAGTTCATGCCGTACTAGAAATCTACGTTTGTTACCTTTCAAAGTAAGGCAGAAGCAGTTCAATCACATAATGGAATATCCATATATTCAGGAAGGTGATTTAGAAAATGTGATATGAAAAATCTCTCAACTACGTAAATGGTGAATGCCATTTACATGGGTTTACACCCTAATTAACCCTAACTGGTAATATTTAAGCAGACTACTTGTTAAATGAAACATTATGATTATGTACTTTCACTAAAATAAATACACCTGATATTCTAATACTTCTCTTTTGCCTTCAGAATCCTTTCTCTGAGCAATAATATTCTATATGCATATTTTAATGATCTCTTTTCATGGAAATTGATGAAGTGTATATTAAAAAGGACGTATCTTAAAATCAAGCAGTTTAGAAATATTGCGCTTAGAAAGATAAATGAGCAATGATCCTTACTTTTTTTAATAGCAATATGAAAATCCCTAAAATTTTAGTTTAGTTTATATAAGTATACTTAACAGTACATACAAGCGGGGTCATTATTGTAAGGATGCATTTTGAAGCATAACTTTTCAAAAAAATAATGATAGAGAATAGAAATTGTGGCAGGTAGGTTGCACACTGCCTGATACCATAATGCTATTTTTAGCAGCCATGTAAATAAAAAATTCAGTCAACGTTTGCTTATTTTTTGACACCTTGCCAAAAGCACGTTAGACTGAAATTTTTTGCACTGAATAAATGAAATGTAATATTTTGTGTCACTGTGCTTACGGAAAGCACAATCTTTGTTATGACTTATGCTTTTCAGATAACCATTAGACCCCAAGTAGCTTCAAAAAGCCATTTCTTCCCCTGCAGCAAGCAGACAGTATAGATAACCAGGGGCTGCTGTGTGTTTGGGTGACTCAGGTGACAACCTGGCAACTGGCAGAGGAAGGCAAGGTTGGTAGCCAGATAGGCCTCCAGCTACACTCTTGATTCAGTGTCTAACTCCCTCTAGAAGAGCAGATCTTTAAGGAAGAAAGAGGGATTTTGACATGGAATCTGAATGTCACATCAAATGTTTCCAAATTTATTGGGGAAGAAGCGTATACCTGGGACTCATTTCTTAAATATTTGAGAATTTAAGCATAAGAGCATGATTTGAGAATTTTCCCTTTGGAATAAAACTAAATTTGATATGCTTTGGGTGAGTTTTATCTGTTTTGTTTTTACCAACATGTGTTCCAGGAATGAAATTATTCCTCCTTTGAACTCTGAAAAATAGCATAATTCCTATTACCATGATTATTTGTAAAGTCTCGCGTGTCAGATTCAAGGATTTTGTGCCTGTATTAATTCAGCCTCCCAACAGAGGAAAACCTTATTCATTCTTTCCCTATCCCCATGTGTGTCTAGGTACCTGTGTGTGTTTGTGTGGGTGGGTAAGAACTTAGCAGAGTATTTCCCCATGTCTTGATCACATTTATGAAATCATCTCTAAGACTGGGATTGTCAATGAACAGCAACAAGATGGCCATTCTTGATCTGTTTAGAAAATCATTTTACTTGATATCCAACCAACTGGGTCTGGTCTTTGAAAATAAGTTATTTACCATAGAAGGGAAAATGAGTAAATGTTAAAAGCATTATGTTTTGCTCAAATCATTGCATTCAGCTGCAATGGATCATAAATATCAATTCAGTGAAAACCAAATCATTGCACTCACTTATGCATTCCCTTCTGATTTTCTTCATTCTAATAAATAAATAAATAAATAAGAACAGATAATCATATGGTATGGATACAATCTGATATTGTTTGAAAACATTTTAGTAAGTTTCATTGGAAAAAGTGGTTAATGAGGAGAAGAAACATGTTTGCCCTGTTCAATACTGAATCTCCAATTCCAATCGTTGTGACTGACATATGGAAAAATTTTTTTGCTTTGTTTGTTTAAATATTTTTTCTTTTTAAAGTAAATTGTTGGTGATTGAGGGAAAAAAGAAGATAGAGAAATTTTTATGTTACATTATAGACAATACGAAATAGAAATTTTGGAACAGATTTTACATTGCAAGTGCTGCAGATTTTATTTAGAATCTATAGAAAAGGAAAAATGGAAGCAGGTGTTTATTAAATAGAAGAATCTGTTATGAGAACATGGATGGACATCTTTTGAGTGTTTCCTAAAGCAAAATTATTTACTTTTGAGAAACTTTAAATTAGACAGATGAAGATAAACTTGTAATGCACTAAAATTAAATGAGTGCAAAACAAAACCCAATTTGTATAGATACAGAATTAAGAATCTAAATATGTCAATGGACTATAGATATCAACAAATAATAGATGAATACATGCACTTTCACAGGCTCATGGCTTCTGCTTATTAGTTTTAAAGGATAGTAAAGAAAGAATAACTCATTTGGCAGGTCAATAGTAGAGTTTTATTGATTTCATAATGTCATGTCATGGATCTCCAAAACTATCCATGTATGTTCTGTACATGAATCTTGGAAGAATATACATTTACTGTCAATGTGAGTTATCTTAAAAGTAAAATTACATTTAATGCATAATTTTCTTCTTTTTCTTTAACATGCTGTATTAATTTCCTAGGGCTGCCATAAAAAAATGACCACAAACCAGGTGGCTTAAGACAATAGAAATTTATTCTCTGACAGTTCAAGAGGCCAGAGTCCAAAGTCAAAGTGCCAACATGATTGGTTCCCTCTGGAGGCTCTTGGGGAAAAATCTCCTACGTGCTTGCCTCTTTCCTAGCTTCTGGTAGTTTCCAGCCATCTTTGGCATTCCTTGGCTTCAAGTGGCATAACCCCAAACTCTGCCTCTTGGAAAAGTCTTTGAAATACACTTTAGAGATTTAAGATTTTGGCTCAAAACATTATTGTGAATATAGCATTCCTTGTGTAGGGGAGTATATGTTACTTTAAAAAAGATGCAATAAACTGATATGTCTATAAATTGAGAATTTTACTTAATTCAACTTTTTGAATTAAGTAATTTTTTACTTAATTTCTTTTGAATTAAGTTAGTTTTTTAATTCAATGATTAACCCATACAAATTTAGGTTTCCTTAATAAAAAACACAGACTTAAGTTGTCTTTGTCATTTCATTTTTTAGTATAATTTCATGTTTATAGACAGAAGAATTTGTAGATAATGCAATCTTGTGTTTCATTTCAACTTTATATAAGATATATATTACTCAGCCATAAAAAGGAACAAAATTGGGTCATTTGTAGAGACGTAGATGGATCTAGAGACTGTCATACAGAGTGAAGTAAGTCAGAAAGAGAAAAACAAATATTGTATATTAACGCATATATGTGGAACCTAGAAAAACGGTACAGATGAACCAGTTTGCAGGGCAGAAATAGAGACACAGATGTAGAGAACAAACGTATGGACACCAAGGGGGGAAAGCGGCGGGGGTGGTGGTGGTGTGATGAATTGGGTGATTGGGATTGACGTGTATACACTAATATGCATAAAATGGATAACTAATAAGAACCTGCTGTATAAAAGAAAAATAAAATTCAAAAGAAAAATATATATATTAAATCTAAATTTTGCTTCCTTATTTTGGTATTGTAGAAATTCGTAGAGGTTTACATGTACTAATATATATAGGTGACTCTGCCATAAAATCCCAGTTTATAGAAGATGACTATTATTGCATATGCTTTCTGAATAATAAGCATTTAAAAATTGAGAATATAAATGTACCTCATACCACCTTATTGTAATTCAGTTTTTCAGTCTTTTCTTGTTTTATGCTCTAGCTTCAAATCCTGGAATATGTACTGATATCTCATTTCCTGATGACAAGGATGCAGAGTATTATATTGCATTTCCAAGCAAATGTCTGTACCAGAACATAAGATAAGTATAGAAATTAAGCAAAACTTTATCTTACTTTACCAAACTGAAAACTTTGTTTGCACTTGGAAAGCAAAATGAAGATTTGATGCACTCATATAGAAAATAATTTTCTTCATTTCTGAAAGGGGTTTGCTTACAGCACACATTCATTCCTTCTGTCAGATAGCTGGATAACAAACATGTTTTAGCAGCTCCTGTGAGCCAGGCACCCAAATCAGTATACTTACTTACGGCATACTCCCCAAGCTTTTCACATCTGTTATGCAGAGTGATACAGATAATTTCATGCACTTTATCTTTTGAATTTTATGTTGCATACTATCATTCAACTTCTCAAATATAATTGTCAACACTGCTCTTAAATAAATACTATCAACTGTATACTTACTAGGCTTACCATTCAGCTGCCTCTAGATATATTTATTACATATTTTACTAACTTTGCACCCCAGTTTAACAGTTGTTAAGTAATTTGTATGTTTCACATGGTGGTTTTGGTTTGAAATAAAAAGCTCTTATACACCAGACGTTTTAGGTTTGTTTTGTTTTGTCTTGTTTTTACCGTTAAATGGATAAAGATTCTAGAAGGACAAATGTACATTACCACCCTGGTTAAAGGTAAATGAGGGGGCTTCCCTGGTGGCGCAGTGGTTGAGAGTCCGCCTGCCCATGCAGGGGACACGGGTTCGTGCCCTGGTCCGGGAGGATCCCACATGCTGCGAAGCAGCTGGGCCCGTGAGCCATGGCCGCTGAGCCTGCGAGTCCGGAGCCTGTGCTCCGCAACAGGACAGGCCACAACAGTGAGAGGCCCGCGTACCGCACACACACACAAAAAAAAGGTAAATGAAACTCTAATTGCTAGCTCACAATTTACAAGCTATGGTTATTTAGCACATCATCAGGCATGGGTAACTTTTGGAGCATTAAACAGGAAGTTGTGTTTCAAGTCATTCTTAGTCACTGATAGTCTATTTGTGCAGTTTAATAGTGTATAACCCCATATAAGCAGAGCTGTGATGTTTGGATTGTCTTTTTAAAACAAATTATACACTTTTGCTCTCTGCAGGCCTAAAACTATAGAATGTTTATGACAATAGCTTCAAGAAACAGTGCTTTCTTATAAAAAGAAAATGAAGGAAGAAGTATCTGAAATATACATATGGAAACAAACTGAATTTGGTTTTTCAAAACCATGCTATGTTGTGGAAGCAATGTCACAGAAAAATGGTTAGAGGAAATCTGAATCAGCATGAAATGAGATATTTTGAGGGTTATTGAGCACTATTCATTTTCATGGAAATAGGACAAGTTTATTTAACACAGGTGTTTCTGTAATTGTAATGCATTAGCAAAATTAGCTGTGTTCAATGGGCCTCGCACTTGATCTGCCACCTGTATGTGAAATGGTCTACTGTTGCTACCAAAAGATTGAACGTGAAGCATGTACTGTAGAATTAAGTTCAAAACCTATTTGTGGTTATATTGCCTTCTTTTGTCAAATAAAACTGGTTTTCTAACATTGTCTTCTTTTTTATTTCTGAAGGAAATAAAAAACAAACTTAGGAAAATGAGCATAATGCGATAAACTCTGAACCGAGCTGGAGAGAGAAAACTTTCAGGAAAAACAAAGCAATTGTGCAGGTCACAGTTAAAGTTGTAGAGTTTTCTAATACTGAAGTGATACCCAACACTTAAAATTGTTTTCATACTGAGAGACTGCTTGTTTATTACTCTCTGAGGATTCTAGATTAAAAATTCAAAGGCCCTGGGCCCAGCCTATTAAACGTGACTCTGATAGTATCCCAGTGACACTGCTTCACATTCAACTTTTCCAACCATTGATCAGATGGCTAAGATGCATGAAAGATACATGGTTTTTTAAGGAAAGATAATGTTATTTAAAATACCAGTGTACGGCGCTTGCATTTTCAGAGAACATAAATATTAGATGATACAGAGAACATTCCTTAATAATCAGCAGCAGTAAATGTATTATTTTATTCTCATTTTGAAAAAATGTAGAAGGTTCCATGAAATCATTAATATTTCACTTAAACTTGTTTCCAAACCACTGAATTCAAAAGAGGACTGCCAAAGTCACTGGAATTTGATGGTTTAGAATTGACAGCCTTGACTGAATTTTTAAAAATCAAATAAATACGTAGTATAAACTATTATATTCACTTATTTCATTAGAAATTAAATATATATGCAAACAATATTCTTAGGTCGGATAGTTGATTATATGACTAAAACATTATTTCCCAACTAATTGCTTTGTCATTGTTAAGATAAATCTTCAAAGAGTTTGACTGCTTTTTAAATTTAAAATATGACTTGTAATTTGCAGGTTATAAAATTGATAGTTATAATTAGATTTTTTACAGAAAAAGTCTAAATGATTGCAGGAAACTGTTTTAATATGTCAAATTAATTCAATGGTACCAGCAATTACATAAATGTTATATTAGTACTTGGGAATATGTGTGTGTGGCCTCCTTTTTAATTATCAATCCCAAAATTGATCATTGGCAAATAGTCAATTAATTCTGATTCCTTTCATTGGGACCACAAGTGAATTCATTCCTGTCTCTATTTCTGGACAAATCTAGAAAAACCTCCCATAGTAACTGAGTCTTTTGCCAGCTAATATATTAATATTTTCAGAGAAACAACTGCTCTAATAGGTATTTCTCTTTTTTTTTAAGTCTTTATTGAATTTGTTACAATATTGCTTCTGTTTTATGTTTTGGTTTTTTGGCCATGAGGCATATGGGATCTTAGCTCCCTGACCAGGGATTGAACCCACACCCCCTGCACTGGAAGACGAAGTCTTAACCACTGGACCACCAGGCAACTCCCATCTAGTAGGTATTTCCTGTTTGGAGTTATAATTTCATGTCTTGTTATCTCAGCTATTTCACCAACCAACAGTGTTATGGAAATGTGACTTCATATTTGGTTTTTAATTTGTTCAATTGAAAAAAATAAATAATAAGTGTTATTTGCTGTTGACTTAAGAATCCGAGATATTTGACATCTCCGACACAGAGCAAATACTGTGCAAGTCCTTCATAAAAAAGATGATGCTATTCTCCAGACTCCAAGATGTAATCTCGGTTTCCAAGATGTCTTTACCAAATAATGACTCTATTTTGTGAACAGATCAGGACAATCACAACCTGCTTACTCAGAGCATTGAGCCTCGTACACCCATGAGTTTGTCAAATTGTATTTGTCCAGTTCTTTCTGGTTCTTTTACCTTACTGTGGACTCCAGTGTCAAACATTATGGATCATAAGAGTTAATTCTTTGAGCTATTTTGGCCCTTGTTGCTATCTGAAAAGTCTTTATCTCTGCATTATCACTTCATCTGTTAGCTATGTATTACAACTGATCACATGTTATTATATGTAATTCAGTCTCCATAGTTCATATCTTGAAATAACCTTTAGGGCATCTCTTGATTTCTTAATATCAATGAAAGAACTTTGTTATTACAGTTGCCATCATATTCATTATTGTTTTATCTTCATTAAATATCATTTATATCGTCAGTTCTATGTCTGGTATAAGGTGGGAACTAAACATTTATAAAATGAGTAATTGAATAATGAATGAATATGTCATTCTCTGCACCCAGATTACTTTTTCAAGTACTTTTTTAATAGAATGAGAGTACCCTGCCAGATCTAGACTAATTACTCATTCTCCCTGGGCTTGTATGGATAAGAGAATAACATCACATTCTGAGCTCGGTTTCTAAGATGTCTGAAATAGCCACAAACAATATTTAACAATTCCTGAAGATAACAGAGGTTATACGTATTAAAGCCCCTCTCTTTTTTTAACATAACTGTGTCCTTTGATGAAAAAAAAACAAAGCTTCATGTTTATAAATAGAAACAAGTTTTATTTGCAGTATATAATACATTCAAATTAGATGCTGGGATATGCATATAGACAGATATTACAATTTTTATTTTACCACATAGGTACTTACTTAGCACTACTTTGTAATGCTGATTTAAAACACTTTCTAATCCTTTTTATCTAACAGATAAAAATTTCAAGAGTAACACAAAGAAACAAAAATTTTCACTTGTTCAAGTGAAATGATATTGTCAGACGTAATCAAGCACCTTTTTAAAAGATGCTTTTATGGGTTTGTCAAGAGTTTAGCTACTCTATGGAATTGCTGCCTTGCCATTCTTTCTGTTTGGCCAAGCAGCCTGGGGTGACTTTCTTTTTTTTTTTCAATAAACTTATTTATTTATTTATTTTTGGCTGCACTGAGTCTTCGTTGCTGTGCGCAGGCTTTCTCTAGTTGTGGAGAGCAGGGGCTACTCTTCGTTGCGGTGCGCGGGCTTCTCATTGCAGTGGCTTCTCT
Organism: Tursiops truncatus; assembly: GCF_011762595.2. Taxonomy (NCBI): domain Eukaryota; kingdom Metazoa; phylum Chordata; class Mammalia; order Artiodactyla; family Delphinidae; genus Tursiops; species Tursiops truncatus. The sequence continues at coordinate 11,799,663 of NC_047034.1, read as the reverse complement.
TGTTGTGGAGCACGGGCTTTAGGAGCACGGGCTTCAGTAATTGTGCCACTCGGGCTCAGTAGTTGGGGCTCGCGGGCTCTAGAGCACAGGCTCAGTAGTCACGGTGCACGGGCTTAGCTGCTCCGCGGCATGTGGGATCTTCCTGGACTAGGGCTTGAACCCGTGTCCCCTGCATTGGCAGGCAGATTCTTAACCACTGCGCCACCAGGGAAGCCCTTGGGGTGACTTTAGACTGACATTAGCCCTCAAACAAGTACACGCCCTAGAGAGAATCCTACAGATTCACAAGGAAATGTAAGTAACTGGTGCGCTTTCTCCAACAGTTCTGTTACCACCGGTTTCTCCTGTTTCCCAGAGTCCGCCCCTTTTGTGCCCTTCAGATAAGGCCCTGTATAACTTACCAAAACCCCACTGTTTTGGTTTGAATCAGCCAATTCTGCCTTAACCCAGGAACCCCAAAGCACTTCACCCACTGACCCTAATAAAGGCCTGTTCTCTAGGTCCTGCCTTTCTCTGCCTTGACCTCCTCATGTGGCCCAGAGGCATGCAGGGTACCTCTTCCAGGGTATGTGAGTAATCCATTTCTCGATTTCAGTTTCTTTTGTGGTCTGTTGTTGATCTGCAGCTCACCGTGGGGCACTCTGTGTTCCACTTAAAAAGCATCAATTTGACAATTTCATAACAGAGGTCAAAGGCAAAAGACTTCACAAATGAGATGAAATTTCAAATAGCATTTTTTTGTGGTGAATAAGGGTCAGTCTTATGTTTCTGATAATGACAGAGTACATATTTTAGAATAACTCAAACTAGCTTTCACATGGAAGTGAAAAATACAGTCAAAAGTTGGCAGGCTATGATCTAGGAGAGAAAAGGAATTGAGAGGCAAGGACTGCAAATGCCCGGGAGCATTTCTTATTCAGGATGGGGGCTACTAGCTGGTGGTGGTACAGTCTTTCTGGTCCTGAAGGATTAATGAAGCCACATTTGGAGAGAAGGACCCACAGTGTGAAGAACTAGTTTGGACCAGGACACTAAAGCTTGCTGGTATACTAAAGTAGTAAAAAGTTATCAGAATTAAACCAATTACCACATGCAGCCTGGCTTCTACCCACTTAAGTAGCCCAGAAAATCTCACACTCAGTTTGTATTAAAGTAACTCAGGATTTCATTGTCCTTATCCTCCTGGGCAAAGCAAATAATCATCATTTGAGGAAGAAAACATCATTTAAGCCTCCAGATACTACTGCCAAAAACAGTTGCTCACGTATCATATTTTGCAAATACATTCAAAGATATATGGATAAATGGACACTGTAGAGGGAATCAACAGACATAAAATTTAAAAATTAAGAAAAGATGTCAAAGTAACTATATTTACTATGCTTGAGGAGATGGAGTAAGCTTGGAAACTTCAACAAGAAAGTAATAACTATAAAAAATGACAGATTAGATTAAGTAAAGCCACAGAGAAATTCACAGACAAAAATATAAAGAAAAAAAAACCCTCAGTAGATTAGTTTAACAGCAATTAGACATAGCTCAGTAAAGAATCAGAGATTTGGAAGTGATACCATAACAAACTAACCAGAAAGTAACATCCTTATGGGCAGAAACATAGTCTGTTTTGTTTCTGGTTAATACTTGTGCCTGCATCCAAAAGTAGTCTCGCTCATAGTAAACACTATTTAAATGACTAACTCAATGAATGAAAAAAGGACTTGGGTACTTTCTGAGAAAATTGAGACTCAGATACTTTAAGTAACTTAAAGAAGTATAGCATAAAAGTCAGGAGTTTAAGCTCCTCAGAGAGAAAATGCGGGTTTAAATCTAGATTTTGCTGCTTCCTACCTATGTAAATTAGGTATATTTCTTAAATACTCAGTACCTCATTTTCCTTACCTTTAAATTGGGATTATAATAGTAACTGTACATGTTTGGATTAAATAATTTTTTATACAATGTGCCTAGTATAGTTGTTGAGACATATTAACAATTCAATATAATTAGTTGTTTTATAGTAATCTACAGTTTCACAATTGTAAATACAGGATCATCATTTTTCTGGAAAGAGAGAGACAGAAAGAGAGATCGAGCAAAACAGAGAGATTAAGCTGTTAAAATGCCTAAACAAGGATTGATTTTAATATAAACTTATTAATAGCTTCTTGTTCATAAGACCTGACCTTAAAATCAGATAGACAAAAGAATGGCTTAGGAGGCTGACCAAATAAAGTTCTATAATGAGAGTGGAATAACATGGAAATACAGGGATTTCTTTTCTTTGTTTGGATCACAGCATCATAAGTGAAAACACAGACACCAGATAGATTATACAGATGAACAGATAGGCAGACAGTCAGGCAGATATATATATCTAGATATATCTAGATATCTAGATATCTAGATATCTATATCTATCTATCTATCTATCTATATCTATATATTCACGCATGGTTAGATAATTTTTTTAATTCTACTAAGCATAAATAGATTTCTTTGTTATTGTAACAGAGTAACACCATTTTTTTTCCTTTTTAAAGACAGATACACGATTGATTGAGCTTTTTATGCTTAAAAATTATTCAAAATTTTAATTTTGTATTTAATTTTTAGAAATTGAGGAAAATAATTATTGTGAAATATTCAAGTTTCCCAAGCAATTTACCTTTGAAAATAATAATTTGATGGGCACTTTGAATGTAATTGGTACTTCATTTTGGTTAAATATTTATTAGTATACCCTTGAACCAAGTGGCTTTTATAGTTCCGTATTTTAGAAGGAAATACCAGTAAGTTAATTGAGAGTCCTAGAGAAATGTTATTGGTATGAAAATGTTTGAAACAGAAAAACATTACTGGTGTCCACCATTACACAGGGAAGATAAACATTTAATTATCTTTTTAATTCAGATTACACTTGTGCCAATTGAAAGCATTCCTAAGTACTAAAATATAGAGTTACAAACAGATTAATTAAAGAATGATTGTATTCAGTGTGAAATAATTCCTAGAGAAAAATGATTCATTTAGTTGAAGTTCTCCATTTATTTATTTATATTTGGCCACACCTTGCTGGATCTTAGTTCCCTGACCAGGGTTTGAACCTGAGCTATAGCAGTGAAAGTGCCAAATCCTAACCACTGGACCACCAGGGAATTCCCTCTCCTTTTATTTTAAATTGGTTATTTACTAACAAGTAAATCCTAACAAAAGACTAAAATAAAAATACTGAAACATAGCTAAGTGTTAGTTACCTTTGTAAAAATAAATACAACTAAAATTATACCATAAGTTCATGGTAAAAGTATACTGGAGATCACAAAAATTAGTATTAACCTGGGGAATCTCTAAACACGAGGCATAAATATGGATCTGTTTTATTTTTCTAATTTGATCTCCTGATTGTGTTATGTAGACTCTTCTCTTTTTATCACTCAGTAGCATGTCTAATTACAAATGGGCCCTGTTTCATAAGTTTACAGTTAATTTTCATAGAATAGTCTTATTTCATAATCAAAGTTTCAGTTTGATTTGTCTTAAAACATCACTGAAATTCTACTCATAGTTTAGTTCATTTGCTTATATTTCAATAGGCTTGAAGTGGAGGAGGAAAGTTTTTCCGTGCATTTCAGCTCTGGTGTTGGGGCAGGAAAGAGTTAGAGAAGGTGGATCTCATTTAGGGGTCTGTGGTGACCAGTTGTCTTGTCTGAGGGAGCGTTACTGAGGAGCCCTCACCAGCCTCATAGCTGGCTTCTGCAATGGGGTACTGAGTAGGTTCTCCTGAAGTCTGGGGGGCCACCATCTCCTGATGTTCCCTGATACAGTAAATGGAGCTTTATCTAGACTTAATGTTCCTCTTCTCTTTCTTCTCCAGTTCTCACCAAATGAGGTGAACCTCACATACAAAGAGCTATTCTCCACTTGTGAGTGCCTCTTCTAGAAGCGACAACAAGGTGGCTCAAGCCCAGCTACCTGCCTCGGTGAGCCGTCACACCATGAGAGACTCAAATTGTGGAAAGGTATGGGGTTTGACTGCAGTAAAGTCTCTCACACCTTTTCCTCTGCACAGGTTGGTGTAGGTGCTGGAGAGCGTGGCCACTGTGCAGACACACATCCACTCAGGGGACTGGCCTTTCCTCTTTTAGAGAGAATCTTCTGGAATCTCTATCGGTTGGCTTTGGGAAGGAGAAGAATCCCTCCTTTACAAAGAGGAGGAAATAACCTGATTTGTGGGTCAATTCCACAAATCAATATACTTTCTTCCCTCTTCTCTGACTGTTGATGAGAAGGGTGGTCATGGTAATTTGGGCAAATGTACAGTTCAGAGTGAAATCTGTAGAGAGGGGGCAGGCCTTGACTGCTAAAAATGGGTATTATAACTTAAAAGATGGGAAATATAGTGCTTTTTCATTAATTTAGGCTCAGGTCTCAATTTCAGAATTAAAGGAAAATCTCATCTCTCTGTCTCTTTCTGAAATATTTAATTTTAATTATTACTCCATTAAATCATTAGATCTATATCTGTATCTACAACATCTATATTTCTCTTCCTAGCTATTTGAATATATGTGTTCATATATATTCATATGTGTGTTCATATATATTCATATGTGTGTTCATATACATATATATTCATATATATATATATATATATATATATATACACACACACACATACACACATATAGCTTTACTAAAAGTCTGCAGACAACTGTGGAATCAATATGCCTAGTATGAATTTTAATGAAAGAAGCAACGTTCTGATCCCCATCTTCAGGAATTCAAAAATAGATATTGACTCTTCTGACTATGGTGGGAGAAGGTGAGAGTGGTATAGTCTATTAGCTCAATGTTTTCTCATGCTTTTGATAATACTCCTGTTTGTTGATGGTTCACAGTGACAAGTCTGTTCCAGCAATGCTTTTTTTAATAGTTGCTATTAGTGAAAGTATCTCTTTATGGGTGCACAGTTTCTCTGGTTATCATTTTTAGATGATTCACAACAAACTCCAAGAGCAGCAGTTTTCAGGATAACGATGATAAGGCTAATTATGCCTGCCAGTGGCAATGATATTTCTTTAGAATCTCTTACTATTCTAAACAGTAATTGAAGCTTTCACTTAACATCTTTGAAACCACTGTCCCCTACTTTTTAAAATATGTTTATTTAATTTTAAATATGTTAATATTTAATGTTAAATATCACAGAAAACTAAGAAGTAGGAATTTTTTGACATAGAAAAAATTCACAATTGGCTTAAATTTGTTTTTAATTTTATAAGCTTTCTGGAAATTTGCAGTAAGCTTACTTAAACTTTCAAATATTTTTGTATTATACATTCAAAATGTGACTTATTCCATATAAACTAATAAAACTCAATATTTTCTGGAATGAAATAACATTTCAGAAAAAACTGCTAATGGTAAAAATTAGAATAAATCCTTATGTTATTAATATGTATTCAAATACTTGCATGGAATTTTTTAAGAGTGGGAAATCTATTGAGATAAAATTATGTATGATGTGTGAACCACTTTTTTTATCCTGAAGTTTCCTTTTTTTATTAATTTATGAATTTTATTTTATTTTTTTATACAGCAGGTTCTTATTAGTCATCAGTTTTATGCACAGCAGTGTACACATGTATATCCAAATTGCCCAATTCATCACACCACCATCCCAACCCCCCCGTGGCTTTCCCCCCTTGGTGTCCATACGTTTGATCTCTACATCTGTGTCTCAACTTCTGCCCTGCAAACCGGTTCGTCTGTACCATTTTTCTAGGTTCCACATACATGCATTAATATACGATATTTATTTTTCTCTTTCTGACTTACTTCACTGTGTATGACAGTCTCTAGCTCCATCCACATCTCAACAAATGACCCAATTTCGTTCCTTTTTATGGCTGAGTAATATTCCACTGTTTATATGTACCACTTCTTCTTTATCCATTCATCTGTCAATGGGCATTGAGGTTGCTTCCATGACCTACCTATTGTAAATAGTGCTGCAGTGAACATTGGGGTACATGTGGCTTTTTTATTTTATTTTATTTTTTTGCGGTACACGGGCCTCTCACTGTTGTGGCCTCTCCCATTGTGGAGCACAGGCTCCGGACGTGCAGGCTCAGCAGCCATCGCTTAGGGGCCCAGCCGCTCCGCGGCATGTGGGATCTTCCCAGACCAGGGCAGGAACCCATGTCCCCTGCATCGGCAGGCGGACTCTCAACCACTGTGCCACCAGGGAAGCCCTGTTTGTTTGTTCTTTAATTCTTCTACGTCTTGGTTAATCATTTCTTGCATCTTCTTGATTTTGCCTCCATTCTTTTCCCGAGGTCCTTGATCATCTTTACTATCGTTATTCTGAATTCTTTTTCTGGAAAGTTGCCTATCTCCACTTCATTTAGTTGTTTTTCTGGGGTTTTATCCTGTTCCTTCATCTGGTACATAGCCCTCTACCTTTTCATCTTGTCTATCTTTCTGTGAATGTGGTTTTTGTTCCACAGGCTGCAGGATTGTAGTTCTTGCTTCTACTGTCTGCCCTCTGGTGGATGAGGCTATCTAAGAGGCCTCTGAATCACTTCTTGAACTGCACAATTTAAACTTCAAAACGGAAAGGGCAGTATGTCCATTCATTTTTTATTTCATCTCTATCCATTAATTATTAGTAATAATATTAATATTTCATAAATATCACACACATAGTAAATAAGAGCCAAGGACTAATCTATGATTCAAAGAATAAGGCAATTACATTTGATATATAGAAAGACCATGCCTGGGAAGGTTGTAATTGTTTATAAAAAATAACCTAATGATCTTTCTGAGAATGAAGAAGCTTCAAAAAGCAAAACCACAAAGCAACTAGAAAAATCCAGATAATCACTTTGATTACTAGAGTGGATTTGATTAATTAGATATTTAATTGGATATATTGAATGGATATTTGATTACTTAAATGGATATGAAATAGAAGTGTGTAGAAATGGAAAAAGTACAGATTTTCAGAAAATAGTTTCATGACATACTTCATGATCTGATACCTACTTTGCAGCAGCTACAGTCTCAAGGCACTTGGTTTTGCCATGTAATTTGCAATACTGTCTTATTTGCTGATATTAATCTCTATACAGCAAGGATGAGATGAAAGTTTAGGGGATAGAACTTGGTGACTTTTTCAATGAATGTCAATTGGAGGAACACCTGTGATCGGGAGCTTTGGGCCAGTCAACTGGGGGAATGGGAGATAAATCACTCCAATTCAACACAGGCTATTATTTTGTTTTGCACATTATATCTAAGTCTTAAAGTTTCAAAGGAGTTTTTTATATGTTCAATACAACCTCAGACTTCTAAGGTACTAGGTTTATCTGTATGTCCCTTCTAAAATTTTTGCTATAATTTTAAATATGAATCACGCTATACTAAACTTCATAAGAGAATTCATCACATACAAACACAGACTACAAAACATATTAAAGGAAGTTCTTCTGAATGAAGGGAAGTTTAACCAGATTTAACTAGATCCACAGGAAAATATAAAAAATGTGGATAAGTGTGAAAACTAGTATCACATAACAGCAACTGACTGTAGGATAATTTATACTATTGTATCAAGGGGAAATGCTAGGTATAAATGTAAAATATATAATAAAAATAGCGAAAGAATAAGAACTAAAGGAATTATACTGTGGCTATGTATTTAATTCTCTCACATTTCATTTTTCTGAAAAAATATTCATTTCATCCTCATTATTTCAAGATTATTTCAAGAATAATTTCACTGATTATAGAATTTGAGTTGGACAGTTGTGTGCGTGTGTGTGTGTGTATGTTTTCTCCCAGCACTTTATAGATGTCATTCCATTGTTTTCTCCCCCTCTATTGCTTTCCTGGGGAGTCAGTCAATATTCATATAATTGTTTATCTACATATATTGCATCTTTTTCCATGTCTGCTTTCAAGATTTTCTTTTTAACCTTGTATTTTCCACTTAACGCTGATGTGTCTTGATATGATCCTCTTTGGTTTTATCCAGCTTAGTGTTGAATGAACTTTTTCGATTTCCTGGTTGAGGTATTTTTATTTTTATTTTAAATTAGGAATGTTTCAGTCGTTATTTCTTCAACTATTTGTGTTATGCCACTTTCACTCTACCCTGTTTCTGGTTCTATAATTGTTACCAAAAGTGCAGTCTGGCTGCTTAAAAATACACAAAAATGTATATAAGGGCTCCCCTGGTGGCGCAGTGGTTGAGAGTCTGCCTGCCGATGCAGGGGACACGGGTTCTTGACCCGGTCCGGGAGGATCCCACATGCCGTGGAGCGGCTGGGCCCGTGAGCTATGGCTGCTGATCCTGTGTGTCCGGAGCCTGTGCTCCACAGCAGGAGAGGCTGCAGCAGTGAGACACCCACGTACCGCAAAAAAAAAAAAAAAAAAAAAAAGTATATAAATATATATATACTTTGAAAATTCCAGATCCAAAATCATGTATAATGTGCAAAAAAGCAGAAAGAAAACTTATTTATCCTGTAATTCCTTATAAATTGCCACGAAAGAAGATATGCTAAATGTAAGTCTGAGTAACCAAAATAATTCAGAAAAAATTATATAGTATATTGTGGGGAAAATTCTGAATATACAATTTTTAGAAATATGAAATATATGGAAAGTATACTTGATATTAACATTTTTGAATATGAAACATTCAAATAAATATTCTACATGAAAAAGTTAGTGATTGTGACGTTATTGTAGTTTAAATACAACTTAAAACACTGTTATGCAGCACATAACCATTAGGAAGGAAGAAGGCAGCATTTCCTTCAATTATCACAATTAATATACTAATTGGATTACTCAATGCAGAATTTATATTGAGATTTTTTTAAATTCCTGGTATCTTAATATGATATTGTATGCTAAAATAAGTTAATCTCTTTCTACTGTCTGGTTTTCATAATAATAAAAAAAATAAACGCAAGATGGTTCTTAGTATATGATTTATATAATACAAGAATTCATTTTATAGTACTTCCATATTTCTACCATAATTCTTTAATGTAGCATTACATATATTTTACTAAGCAAAGAAGGAATAATAAATCCAAAATTTACAAAGTCAGTTAATTCCTTACAATTAAGGCAGAAACTTAACTGAACAACTGAATTTTTCTCAGGACTAAAATTTCAAGAGATATTTGCTTTACTCATGCTAGAAAGAAAACATTACACTTAGCGTTTTAGTTTAAGACATCATCATGACATAATTTTAAAATGTAAATTTTCAATGATCATAATATCTGTAATTATTAGTCACAACTCAGACATTTAATTACATTTAAGTGGCCATTTCATTTTCTTATCATTTCTGAAAATTTCATAATGCTTTGAAGATGCCTGTGCATATCTGTTTAAGCAAATAGCCCTAATTATGAGAAATACTTTAAAATTCTTAAGAAACTCAGCACATTAACTTGCTGTACCAGGAAAATGTAACAGGAAAATCATTAGCTAGAATTTAAGTAGTAAAAGGGGAAAAAAAGACACTTATAGAGATATTTTATGACAATAAAGCGGCTGTTTATGATATAAGTGAAATTCGAAGGAGTTCTAGAAAATTAACATTCATAAGATTAAGTATAATCATATCAATTTTCTCTCAATGCTTTTTCCTTTGGAAAAAAAATGCTGTAACAAGATTAAAAAAGAAAAGAATTGTGTTAGAATAAGCCTTGGTTTTGTATTTTTTATTTTAAAGGCAGATGCTTTTCTCATGGAAGGAATAGATCATTGATTTATTAAGACACACTAAGCAATAACTGTCAAATATGCCATCCAAAATTAATTTAAATACTTGACTCATTAATTTTATAACTTGTGGTTTTTAGTCACCATGAAACTCATCCAATATTCTTAATTGATGAGTCATGTCAAGCCACTCCAAGGATAACTTGGACTGAACAAATCTACTCTACAAGACTGAGAATTAAATATAATCCAATAAGAAATCTCTTACTTTTAAGTATACTTTGTCCTGTGCAATAATCAAAATCAATACTATGAGTAATTTTTCTAAAGGTGATATCTTAGGCCCTATATATATATAAGGTAGATGAAAGCAAGCTCTGAGCTATTCTTTGACATTAAATTTATCATTAGAATTGATCACTGCAAAGTAATTAGCAATCCTAGGACCCATATTGATAATTAAGAGTGCCAAATTTAATATTTCTGATATGATGCTTTAAAATCTACATATAAAATATTTCTCTTATTCTAGGCATCTTCTTTCCAATGAATTTTGGTATTTTAGATGAAACTTTTATTCTCCAAAATACTAACCATTGTCATAGAATTTCTACTGAGAGAAATGAAAACTCCTGAATGTTTTCATGTTCAAACAGTAGACTTTTCAAATTATAAGAAACTCCTATTATTAAAAATGGTTATATATATTAAATATTTTAATTTCAATTACATTCATTAGTTCATGCATTAATAAATATTTATTGAATATCTATTGCACATTGATAATTGAGTGTCAAAATTAATATGTCCACTATCTTTAAGAAACACATCTGGGCTTCCCTGGTGGTGCAGTGGTTAAGAATCCGCCTGCCAATGCAAGGGACATGGGTTTCAGCCCTGGTCCGGGAAGATCCCACATGTCACGGAGCAACTAAGCCCCTGCGCCACAACTTCTGAGCTTGCGCTCTAGAGTCCGTGAGCCACAACTACTGAAGCCCTCAAGCCACAACTACTGAAGCCTGCATGCCTAGAGCTTGTGCTCTTTAACAAGAGAAGCCACCACAATGAGAAGCTCACACACCACAATGAAGAGTAGCTCCCACTCACCGCAACTAAAGAAAGCCTGCGCGCAGTAACGAAGATCCAACGCAGCCAAAATTAAATAAATATATAAATAAATAAATTTATAAAATAAACAAATAAAACACATTTGAAATACTTCTCTTATTCCCATCATCTTCTCCCCAAAATAGCTTGGTATGTGGCACTTAATGCTGGCTAACAATGCTATATAGAGCCCCTACAGCCTGATGGTTCCAATGTAGAAGGATTTCTTATGTGGAGGTTGTGTCTGAAAGTGTCCAAAAGATCCAAGTGTCCAAAGATGGTCCAAAGAATGTTTGACTGTCAAAAGACCCATGCAGAAATAGTTTGATTTTTTCTGACTTAGCATTGTAAGTCACACAGCAGCACTTCTGCCATATGCAATTGGTCAAAGTAGTCCCAAGCCAACACAGATAAAGAAATAAAAGAGGAACTAGATACCACTTTTATTTGGGGAGTGGTAAGTTCACAATGTAGAAGATTATGGAGGATGGGGAATATTGCTGAAAGCCTCTTTGGAAATACAACTAGCCACATGAATACAACAAATTTGAAACCAGTATAGAAGAAGAAGAGTTGTTTGAGAAATTCTGTAGCATACTTCTTATCAATTAATTAGACAGAGGATGGGAGAGATTGGGGATAGGCAAGAGCTTATCAGGTGAGATAATTTTTCACTAAAACAAGAGATGCTAGAACTTGAATGGTCAGCATCAGTTTGTAGATTAACTCTCATGGCTGTTCATGGTGAATGGTTGAGCTTTATATGAACTTGACAAGTTTGCAAAGAATGACTTCAATGTAACTATTGTTTCAAGTTTTTAAGATTTAAGTAACTGGGGAATTTTGATGGACATGAAATACTTTAAAAGTCTTAAAATCACATTAGAAAAGCATAAAAAGGGGGATAAATTAGACAGCATGCAGGGATATATCAATTACACCCTTTTGTTTTGAAGAAAGACATTAATATTGTATCCATCACCACAGACAGCAATTGTCTTTGAAACCAGAGATCATGGGGATAGTAATGGTGAAATTCTAGTTTTAAGCAAAAAGGCTTGTAATATGCATGCCTCACCAACAAAAAAAAAAAAAAAAAAGAGAGAGAGAAAGAAAAAATATTGATTTTGAAGAATAATTTGGCAGCAACAAAAATATCTAATAAATATTAGATGAATGTTTAACTCAAATATTTAAAAAACTATTAACTTTTTTCAAAAGGCAGTATTTAAATATTAACTATTGATTGCATGCATTAATAATGCTTGAATATGTGGAATCTAGAAAAATGGTACAGATGAACCAGTTTGCAAGGCAGAAATAGAGACACAGATGTAGAGAACAAACGTATGGACACCAAAGGGGGAAAGCGGGAGGGGTAATGAAGATATGGACCCTGCTGATTTCAATCAACTGAAGCTCAGACTCTGTTAATCTTTGACCCAATTCTATGCTGAATTCTCCTCTGTTGAAGCCCCTTCATGAATATGCATGTACTCTTAGATTAAAATTTCTTCAGTTTTGCTGTTCAGGAGACACTGCTGTGGGAGAGATCCACAGTGCTCTGCTTACCTGCTGCAAGTAATAATAAATCCTTCCTTCTACCAATCTTTGGCTTGGCTGTCTCTATTGGCTCGACACCTACCAAGAGGTAAACCCAGTTTTCGGATAACAATAACACTTTATTCATCTTCATCAAAATTATCTTGGCACTTTACGTTTTTCTTTTCTTTATACATTTTAGGACCAACTATTGATGTTATCTGAAAAGATATTTTGGAGCTGTAACTGCAATTGCATTGATTTATTTGCACAGATTGGCTTCTCTCTCTCTATTAGCCTTTTGTCAAAGAACACATTGAACCACTTAATGAACTGAAGAGTTCAAAATAGAATATTCCTTCAAACAATTCAATAGCATTTTATTCATTATTATGAAGATGGTTTTTCTTTACTATATTCAAGTATATATTCTCTTACAAATGCTTTGCTATATTCATTTACTAGTCTACTAGTGAAAATGTTTCTGAATGTAAAATTTTTCATGAAAATATTCTCTGTAAGCATAAGGATGAACTAGTGAATTTTGCTTTTTCCTTATAAAACTTAACATTCTCCTTTGTCTGCTTGTCTCTGCCCTCAAGTGTCTTCCTCTCTGAACCCGCTGCCCAGTTGTGCACAATAAATTCTCCTTTTCCTTCCTTCTTTCTGCCTCAGCACCTTTCAGCTGTAGCAGCAGGGGCCTAGGGAAGAAACATTTTGAATAGTCATTAGCATGAACTGCTAGAAGAAATGTCAACAGTTACAATGAATCTAAAACTTAAGAGAAAAAAAGTAAATTAGTTTAATTTACCTCTCAAGAAAACTTGCCATTAAAAAAGTCTATAGCAAATATGTTGAAATGTAAAAATTTAATAAGTCTAGATGGTGAATTCATGTGTCTCTTATACTCTCTAATTTTTTTGTGTATTTTAAACACTGTATCATAAAATTGGTTAGTGTTATAGGGACACTGCTTAAGAGCTTAAATTGAAATATTGATGCCACTGTTTAACATGGTGTGACACTTGCCTTATTATTTAACCACTCTGTGATTTAAGTTCCACATTTACAATTTCCACCAGTAAAGTAGCATAACAAGGAAAATCTTCTAAGAGGTTGTGTTGAAAAGTAAATGGGTTAATCATTGTACTTAAAGAGCAAAAGATGACAATGATGACTGTTTTAATAGGATGCCCAAGGGGCAGCGCAGGTGGAGGGAAATTAGTAAAAGAGAGGTCAGATTATCAAGGCAAACTTTTGGCTACACAAGTGATAAACAATTCATAAAGGAGAGGTTATGTTGTACTTGCCCTGAAGGAAATACCCTATCTGATCTTCCGTCTTAAAAACAGGCACAGAGAGAAGGCATTAGATAAGGAACTCCAAATCTCCCTTAACCTCACCACCTTTGTCAATATTTTATTAAATAATGTTACATACTTTATTTTCTAGATGATCATATTTCTTTGCCTTTACTAGACATAATTATTCATTTAGTTTTTAATTTTCAAAACTTAATAACAATAGATAATAGCTTCATGAGGTAACATGTATACAAAAGTGTATTTGTGTGTGTGTATTAAAATGTGTATTGTTGATGAAAAATTAAGCAGTCAATCGAACGAAAGAAATGGAAAATTCTACTCGGGCCAAACCGAAGATTATAACCCAGTAATAGCCTCTGAGAAAGCTTTAAAAACTGTTCTGCCCATTAAAGGTCAAAGCACGGTTGTGTAAGTTTTTGAGACGAAGAGCTGTACATTAAATGATGTATTATTGATAGTTTACACAATCCAGGTCTACAGGTACAAAGCAAGAAGTGGGTCATGGATCGTCAGGGTCCCTTACAAGATTAAGAAGGAAGGTTATCTCCAAAGGAGTTGTGACCCTTGATGAGATTAAGGACAAATGTTATCTCCTAAGGAGGTCTGGTAAAGGCAGATGCACAGCACACACCAAAGGGAAGGGCGTAGACCCAAACGGGAAAAGAAAAATTGTTTAAATTTTTCTCATCTTGCCATAAAATACGAATTTTATTTCACAGTATACATACATGTGAACCTTATGGTGAAAAAATCTTCACCCCATTTCTTCACCCTGCTATTTCCTGTTCCCTCCCACACAGGTAACCATGAAACCCAGCAGGGCCATGTTGTGTCCTCCCAGACACAAAAGCCTTTCTGTGGTCCCCATTTCTTGTTTGTAGAAAAAAGGATTTAGCTTCCCAGACTTTCTCTGAATTCCAAAGGGCAGATTCAAGCAGTGACTAATTATGGAAGTGAGGGAATGCAGAAAAAAAGGAAAAGCATTCAATAGTGCAGTGAAAAAACAGAGTCCTAGTTCCTCCTCAAGGGCTACACATAACAATCTGATACACACCTTTGAGTCGCTCTGCAGGAACAAAGAACCCCACCCAGGTGGAGAATGGGAACTACATGCTGAGACCCCAGACTGGTTGGAACCAGAAGGTGATGATTGATATTCCTGGACCACTACCTTGTCACCTCACCACCAATCAATCAGAAGAAAGTCACACACCCTGCAGCCATTACCCTAAATGCTGCCTTTTAAAACTCTTCACTGAAAACCATCAGGGAGTTTGGTTCTTTTGAGCATGAACTGCCCATTCTCTTTGCTTGGCCCTGAAACTGAGCACAATCCTGTGGGGTTTTTGAGCGTGGAAGCATTTCTGTGTTTCCCATTTCTTGTTTGTACGGTGCAGACTCCAGCCTCCATGACCTTCCCTGAGTTACAAAGGGCAGGTTCAGGAACAGTTGCTAATCAGGGAAGGGAGGGGATGCAGGGACAAGGGAGGAGAAGCCAAGAAACCATAGTTCAGCCTTTGGGCAGCATCCTGATTCTACCTCAAGGGATACCCATAATAATATCTTTGAGCTCGTCTGCAAACTTAAGACCACCAACAAATGGAAGACAAACTACTTGATGAAGCAATCATTCCAGAGAGAAGCTCACAGTTTGATAAGCTCAAGAACCAGAGAAGCTCATCAGACCACCTGAGGCCAGATTAGAGGAGGACAGGTCCTGCACATACCCTAATCCTTATTGGTAACTCCACCCTTGAACCATTGTTATAAAACTCCTCATCAAATCCTCTGGGTTGGGACACACAGTTTTGAGGGGCACAAGCCCACTGTGTCCCCCTTTGCGTGGCAAAGCAATAAAGCCATTCTTTCCTACTTCACCTAAAGCTCTGTCTCTGAGACTCAATTTAGCACCAGTGCACAGAGGCCAAGCTTTCAGCATCAGCCCTGCAATAAGCCCTTCTAAGCTTCAAAGTCTTTCTAGCAAAACACAACATTAAGTCTTTTGCATATAAACAAATGTATCTTTTTTATTCTCTACCAAAGATCATGGCTATTTTCTTCTAAGTCTAAAATTAAGCTAGAGAAATGGTCTCTGACTAAACATGTATTCATCCTGTGTGGCTTTTGGAATGTTGTTCTTTTAGTACAAAGTCAAGAGCACTAGTATTTTCTTTAGTTTTCTTACTAACTGCATGTCTATGTTATTTTTTGAGAAAAATCTCTACATTTTCATATTCCTTTAACATGTTAAAGATTTGCTTTTTATTTTACTTTTTTATTCAATATAATTGGAAATTTTGTATTTTTTATACCATATGGCCTTGGTTGAATATCTATAGCTTTATGCTTGATCTGAGTTACTTGTAAATTCAATGGACAGTTTAAAATTAAAGTTATAATGTTCTCTTCACTGTTTTTAATAAAGAATAATATATAAAACACATAACTAGTAGGTAGTGTATATATCACCTGTTTCTTCTGGAGCATGAACTCTTGCAATTTGATGAAGAAAGGATAGTCATCCCAAAGGTAATGATGCTAATGTATGAAATCTACAGAAGCTCTTTGCTTATTTTGTGCTATCTGATTTTAAAGTTCCAAATACTAATTTACAAATGAATGGGATTATAATTTGAAAGAGTTTACTTTTGTTTTGGTTTAGATCTTGAATAAAGCAATAAATTAACTAATTGCATTGTCTTACATATGAGCAAATAAGACAATAAATAACATTTATTGACTTCTTTCAATAATGTTAAGCATTTGTCTAAGTGCTTTACATATACCAATTTATCTAAGTTTCATCTCGAGCCTTTAAGTTTAATCCTGTAATAATCTCTTTTCTACAGATATGGAAATTGAAGCACTTATACATTAAGTACTTGTCCAAAGCCAGTGAATTAAGAGAGCTGAAATGTAAGACACTATACTCTGTCCCTCTGGAATTGGTGAATAAAATACATTCCATGACCCTACAAGTTAGAATTGGTTGGATATTGATTGTGGATTTGCATTATGGATGCCATAAACTCACCTTGAAGTGGGTTTTCAACAGTCTTTCCCCTGTTTGTGACATAATTTGTACCTTTATATGCTATTCTAATTATCTGACAATATTGTTCTTGACTTAAAGCAAAACTTGCATTTCAATGTACTTTCCTAAGATTGGGAATTAATTTTTACTGATCTTACATTTTAGGTCATTGATTTTTGGTGACCAATATTATAACTTGGTAATGGGATTTAATGCCATGTTTAGGATAACATTGCTTGCCAAAATTCCATCTTCCATATGAAAAAACTAACAAAAACTTTTTAAAAATCTGATGTTTATATATTGAATAGAAGAATATGTATTAGAGGTTGTTAGAAACAAGCTTTAATGAGAGCTCTAATCTTTACAGATATGGTGGTGTAGGCTCCAAAGTGCAGGTTTGCTGAAACTGCTTCTGACTCTCTTGATACAAAGTACTTAACATAATAAGTTTTACTCTACTACGTGGAAAATGATAGGATGTAAATTTTACAGTTATTTTTTATTTGATGCTTACAGAACGCTTTAGCATTGACATGTTGAAGTTTATTTCAAATAAAATTGGAATTAGAGCTGATTTACTAGAGCTGTATAATGCGAATTACATAGGCAATATATCTCAAGATTTAGATATATATTGCCATTGCAGTATAGAAACAGATTGCTTATTTTACCATGGCAGGATTATTTTGCTTTAGGGAATGAATATTAAATTCCATGAATATTTGTTGAGCCTGTTTCTCTGCATTGAAGAACGTGCTTGTCCCAAGTGTTTCAAAATGAAACGATATAAAATCTGGTATTTCCTTGCATGAGGTATTACTGCTACATCAGAATCTGTTCTGAGTCCTGTCTCCACACTCTGCACTTCAGATGAAGTAACTTTGCTGCCGACTCATCACATGACTCCTGTGTATACTCATATACGGAGGGGCCAGGAGTTGTGGCATAAAAAGAGATTATTCCTCAAAATGTCACAGGGGTTCTCTGAAATTGTCACTGGGTCATATTAGTTGAGGCACTTCTTGCTTTCTCAGTTCCTGATCTATAAATTTCCCAATGCATCTTTGACTACATTAATTCACTTAATTCTGTAAACAACCTAATGAGATAAATATTACTTCTCTTCATTTTACAAATGAGAAACCTGGGGACAATTTGTGGGTTAGCAGAGTTAGTTAATGTCCATAACCTCTACCTTCCTCATGTTTTCATGACAGTTTGCTTGAGAATAGTTGTAGCAAACATTTATTCTCATCCATTTTGTTCAAGTAAATAATGTAGCAATGAAAAATACATGTGGAAATTCTCACTTTTCTCAAAATGATTGGCAATCAATTTACTACTCATTTTGGCAGAGAATGTTATGAGCAAAAATCAAGCAGTTATTTTTTTTAAAGCATAAATATTTATATATGTATATATATATATTTTAAATGGTGTAAATAACCACTGATGTATTGGAGTTTGGCTTATGCTGGCTCATGAGAGTCCATTGCTAAATTTTCAGAGATTTCACAAGTTTACTTTAAAATACAGTCATTATTTAAAATTAAATTATATAAATACACAATTATATATTATCAAAAGCAGAGGTGGTAAATATTCAAAACACCAGTTTATTATATGTTTTCTGTTAATCATGATCTATGCTCTTGAAATTATATTTATTGTATCTATATGATGAAATACTAAATAATACAGTAAGTCCCAACACACGAGTGAGTTCCATTCCGAGAGTGCGTTCATAAGTCCAATTTGTTCCTGAGTCTGACAAAGTTAGCCTAGGTACCCGAGTAACAAAATTGACTCTATGATACTGTACTGTAATGGGTTTATAATACTTTACACACAAATAATACATAAAAAAACACAAAAAATAAAGAAAAAAATTTTTAATCTTACAGTACAGTACCTTGAAAAGTACAGCAGTACAGTACAACAGCTGATATCCAGGGGCTGGCATCGAGTGAACAAGCAAGAAGAGTTACTGTAGTGGAAGGGGGAGAGGAGGTGGGAGATGTTAGAGCTGAAGGATCGTTAGCAATAGGAGATGGAAGGCAAGCTGCACAACCGCTTGTAGAGGATGCACACACGTCACAATGTATGCCAGACACGTGAACTAACTTACATGATTGTACATGTGAACACTCGTTCGCATCTTTGAAAGTTCACAACTTGAAGGTTGGTATGTAGGAAACTTACTGTAGTATTACTGCACTTCTTTCCAACTCTCTATTAAGTGACATCATGTTGGTAGATTGATATCAGCCATGATGGTAATATTTAAACCATCATTTACACTTGATTCACTGTTTTGTTGATTGCCTAGACTTAAGAAAGTGATGGGAAAATATTAATAATGCAGATTAAACTTAAAAAGCTGCTATGTCTGTAGTCATGACATGGTGAGCACACACAAACACAAACGAGAAAATATTTTTCTAATAACTAAACACTATCATCTGATTCAGTGAAGAACCCTTTTATATCATTGACTAATGAGGGAATTTCCAAAATATGTTTTTATTATTTAACTCTCATCCTTTTGGCTAAATAGGCAAAATTATTAAATAATATTCATGCCAAAGCACACTCATTTATCAATGATATGTGTCACTTCCTTGCATTTATTTGTAGTCTGATTTTTTCAAATCATAGTTAAACTGCAAACACAAGTTTGCTACAGATACAAGAGGTTGGGAAAAATCAATAAAAGCATTCTGTGAAAATCAATTGGCTATGTGGAACTACAATAAGGTATTATATTTTTATTATTTGTAAATTGTGTTCTATATATCTTTTATATCAGTACCAAAAAATAATAAGCTCATACATTATTTTCAGAGAGCTGGTTGTTAAGCATTTACCAGCACACACACTACTGGTAGCGTTGAAAAGTAGTATTGCACAGAAACCATGTAGCTTAGGAAATTTTCTTAAAAATATTGACAGGGTATAAGTATAGAAACAATGAAAGTTCCTGTCATGAAGTAGTAATAGTTAATGAAAGAAAAAAAGAGACTGGCAAAATAAAGACATGTAAATTAGTGTCAAGAACAGATTTTTGGAGTGGGAGTTCTATGTTGTGATGGGCAGTTGTCTAAGTCGGCTTCCAATGAGCCCTGCTTCCCGACACACAGGCCCTTGCGTAATCAACCACCTTCCATTGAATGTGGCTTGGACCAAGACACTTACTTCTAACAAGTAGAATACTGCGAAGGTGATGGGATGCCACCTCTGAGATTAGACGATGGAAGACTGACTTCCGTCTTGCTTGTACTCGGTATCTCTGGCTCTTCTCATGTTCTTGCTCTGATAAAGCAAGTTGCCATGTAGTAAAAGTTGCTCTACAGAGAGGCCATCACAGTAAGGAACTGAGGGCAGCCAGTAGCCAAGACCTGGGGAGGAAGTAAAGCCCTCAGTCCAAAGACACTCTGTAAATTGAATCCTGCCAACAGTGATGTGAGTGAGCTTGGAAGCACATTATTTCCCAAGTAAGTCTTCAGTTGAGGTCCCAACGTGGGTCTACACCTTAATTTCAGCCTCTGAGAAATCCTGAAGGGAGTACCCAGAAAAGTCTTACCCAGATTCCTGATGTACAGAAACTTTGAAATAATCAATTTTGCTGTTTTAAGTCACTAGATTTTGCAGTACTTCATTAAGCAGTAATAGATATCTGGTACAATCATAAAAATAAAATTGAAATTAAATGTCCATTAAAATTATGCAATTGCAATTCAATACAAAATAAGCAATATTCTTACCAGTAAGTAGCCTTAAAAATTTAGAGTATCTTGGTTCTTTTGAAATGTATTTAAATTTTTTTTTTTTTTTTTTTGCTGTACTCGGGCCTCTCACTGTTGTGGCCTCTCCCGTTGCGGAGCATAGGCTCCGGACATGCAGGCTCAGCGGCCATGGCTCATGGGCCCAGCCACTCCGCGGCATGTGGGATCTTCCCGGACCCGGGCACAAATTCGTGTCCCCTGCATCGGCAGGCGGACTCTCAACCACTGTGCCACCAGGGAAGCCCTGTAGTTTGAATTTTTAAACCTTAGTATTAAAGTCTTTCCTTTGTATCTAAGATATCTCTAGTGACATTTCCACATGGCATTGAGGTATTGTAAAATATTAGTTCTTATATCCCTTTTTTACATGATAGAGCAAAAGGAATAAAATCATTATAATGGTACATACCTTGGCAATTACTCTAACTAGTTTATAATCCCACCATCCCTTAGGCACTGGATTTATGACCTCTGTTTAACATGTGTAATAATGGCAGTTCAAATTCCATATTATCTTAAGGGCAAACAGTCAAAATAATATTTATCTCACTAGTTGTTTTTCAAACACCAGTAAGTTACCTATTTCTTCCATGTTAATTACAAATATCTTGGATGAGGGTATAACATTAATCATTATCATAAATATATTAATGATATGTTTCCTGAAAGAATACTTTTCTCAGAAGTTTAAGACCATAAAATAACCAGAAACTACAGTCTTGGTTTTAACTGAATATACTCTTCACATTTTCCATTTTTTTCTTAAACCTATATGTGCCCATTTGTATAGTTCTTCCTAGTAATCATAGAGGCACATGTCAAATTCTACTCAATACTTTCCCTTTAATATGGTTGTCCACTCTCTGTATTATTTCTAATTTAAAAATTATTTCACTACAAATATTTTAAAAGAGAAGCAAGGAACAAATGTGTTCTATACTCTATATACATTTGACAGCTCTGAAATTCAATAAGAAATTTAGAAAGATCTTTCAAGATTATAATCTGTGACAGTTCCTCTACATATTTAGACATTTCCTACACTGTTTACTTAAATGTGTCTCTGTCTTTATAAAAGCTATTTGGCTACTTTTTATTTCCTGTAACTATTTGTAATGTACCTTCCCACGATCTTTTCTACTGGCTTATTCTGGCATTGATTTTCTGCTTAATAGTTAAGTGTTACAATTTTCCACTTCCATTTGGAAAAAATAATGGTTTAAAGAGAACGCAAATGTAACTCTGTTGTGTTTATATTCTTATTTGCAATGAGATAATATGTTAATAAGTTTAACTGACTAGCAAGAGAGGTAGTGATAATGTTATTATTGATGAAGGATAGATATTCTACAATAAACATACAGTGCTTATTAACAAAATTGATGATCTAATGAACTCAACCAGCTTGATTAAGTATAAAGTAAGAAAACTTCTAATACAATTAGTTATTTTTGTATGTCAAACATATATGTTTTGTTAGAACAGATTTTCTAGTAAGACTTTGTCTTAGTTGTCCATTGTAATAGCTAAATGCTTTTATAATATTTAAATATATCTAAATGATGTTTTGTAATGTATAAAATTCATTACTCTGAAAACAATGTGATTATGGTCATAAACATTTCTAGAAAGCCTTTTATTTGAAGAATAATGACTTTGTCTAAATTTATTTCTAACACTGTTATACCTCCAATGCAATGTAAATGAAAGCTAAAATGAGTTGATCTTTAACAAGCTTTCCATTCTAGCAACTTTTATTATTTGCATTTATTCATGTGACAGAGGCAGTTTTCAAAAAAAATTATTTATCAATTCAAAGGCATATTTTAGGAGAACACTTCCATCCACCAAAGACCACAAGTAGAATATAATAAATAGAAACAATTTTAAGTGTTGTAATGAAAAATAAAAAACCAGTTTTAATAGCATTTCAGTATAGGGAATTAAGAAAATATGTATACATTAGGGAAAATGTAATCAGGAGAATTTTCTGACCAATAATAATAAACAGGTATAAATTAGCATTTGCATCTATAGAGTATAATTCCTCATGAACTTTGGGGAAAACCTGGATATAATGATATATATTCAAGAGCTGTTTAACTAGTTTTAGATTAAAATATTAAGCCACAATTATTTTGGCATTCTTCTTTTAAATAGTGACAATTAAAATAAACTGTCTAAAGAAATGTTTTGCCATTTCTGAAAATTGCTCTGCTTGAGGTTCAGTATTGTGTTTGCAGTGCATCCGTATGAATTTGCCTTACCAATGGTGATTTTTTTCCATTTATTAGTAAATTAGCAAAGACTAAACTTAATCAATGTTAATCAAAATCAATTATCAATGACAGTTTTTTTTTTTTTTTTTTGCGGTACGTGGGCCTCCCACTGCTGTGGCCTCTCCCATTGCGGAGCAGAGGCTCCGGACGCGCAGGCTCAGCGGCCATGGTTTACGGGCCCAGCTGCTCCACGGCATGTGGGATCTTCCCGGACCGGGGCACGAACCCATGTCCCCTGCATCGGCAGGCGAACTCTCAACCACTGCGCCACCAGGGAAGCCCTATGGCAGTTATATTAATCCCAGTGATTATTCTTTCTCAGCCAACATTTGTTGATAATATTCTTCGTTTTGCATATAAAATATAAATGACATAAATTACATTAAAATTTAACTATTTATGACAAATACATGAGCGTCTTTATTTTATGATTCACAAAAAAGGTAAATGCTAGTTTATTAACAATCGTTCTCTTAGGAAATATTTAGGTCTCACTGATTACCTCTCAGTCTCATATCTAAATTTCTGCAGAGCTTTGTGGTTATAGTATAAAAATCAATAGCAGAAAGCAAGCTAGATTCTGTTTTTTGGGATACTTCAGTCCACTGCTTTCATATTTATATATTTCTCCAAGTATAATTTTTCTAATTAACTGCAAGTGATTGAAATTCACATCTGAAGCTTAGTTTTTTAAACAAATTCATCTACTTTCTTCTATGCATTTATTCATTTCAAAAAACACAGTTCTAATAATTATTATGGTAATTAAACCATACTTAGTTTGATAATAGCAGCATGCTGATAGTAGATCACAGTTATAATAAAATGTTTAGCCATGTTACTTTAAATCTGCAGAGCTAAATAATGAAGGCTAATAATAATAGCTAATATTTTTGAGTGTGTATTTTCCCGTGCATTTTTTTTTTTTTTTTTTTTTTTTTGCAGTACGCGGGCCTCTCACTGTTGTGGCCTCTCCCGTTGCGGAGCACAGGCTCCGGACGCGCAGGCCCAGTGGCCATGGCCCACGGGTCCAGCCTCTCCGCGGCATGTGGGATCCTCCCGGACCGGGTCACGAACCCGCGTCCCCTGCATCAGCAGGCAGACTCCCAACCACTGCGCCACCAGGCAAGCCCCCATGCATGTTTTTAAGTGCTTTACAAACATGAACTCATTTAAATCTCAAAATGGCACTGTGAAGTGGTATCATTTTTATCCATTTTATATATGCAGAAAGTAAAGAATAGAGAAGCCATATAATTTTCCCAAAACAAATAAATATTAAACATTGAAAACAGAAGTCAGATTCAGCTCCCGAACCCAAGCTCCTAACCACCTGGACCTAGAAGGTATTATACTTAGTGAAATGTCAGACAGAGAAAGACAAATACTGTATGTATTCACTTATATATAGAACCTAAAAAAAAACCAAACAAACAAAAGAATGAATATAACCAAACAGAAACATACAGATATGGAGAGCAAACTAGTGGGGAGATAGAAAGGAGAAAGGGTCAAAAGGGGTTGGTAATTAAGAGGTACAAACTACTATGTTTAAAATAAATGATCTACAAGGATATATTGTACAGCACAGGGAAAAAAGCCTATATATATATATATATATATATATATATATATATATATATATATATATATATATATATATGTTTTTTGTTGTTGTTGTTGTTTCTGCGGTATGCGGGCCTCTCACTGTTGTGGCCTCTCCCATTGCGGAGCACAAGCTCCGGACGCTCAGGCTCAGCGGCCATGGCTCACGGGCCCAGCCGCTCCGCGGCATGTGGGATCTTCCCGGACCGGGGCACGAACCCATGTCCCCTGCATCGGCAGGCGGACTGTCAACCACTGCGCCACCAGGGAGGCCCTAGCCAATATTTTTAATAACTTTAAATGGAGGGTAATCTACAAAAGTATTGAATCACTATGCTGTACACCTGAAACTAATATTATTGTTAATCAAGTATACTTCCATAAAAAAATAAAATAAAAAATAAGTTATTATTGATATTTTCAGGTAACTCACATGAATTACATAAAAATATATTCTAAAAATTAGCTGATAATACTGAAATACTGAAATAACAATAACAACATTTAAAACATCTGTATGTATACAATGTTGTAGCACTCTGGTTTATTAAGAGTATAGTTAAGGGAATGTACTTTGAATTCATACAGACTTGGCCTCCAATCCTGGTGCTGTGACTTTGAGCAAGTTACTTTTCTTCTCTGAGCCTGAATATTTTCATCTGTAAAATGGGGACAATAATGCCTACTGATAGATATGATGTGTATAAAAAGCTAGCACACTGTCTACCAGTTAGGAAGTACTCATAACTTTTAGTTATTGGAATTATTTCTATTTTAACTATAAGTTGTTAATTCCTAATAATAAAAACCAACCTGGTATTTCTTATTGTTTTGGCAATAATTTTTTAATACAAAGGCTAATGCTGTTTTTAAAATGCAACGTTTTATTATGTCTTTATTACTCAACTAATTCATTTACAGTTTTAAACATTTGAGAGTCTGCATGGGAAAGAGAAATTTGGTTCTGCAAGCAGGAGGTAAACTGACAAGACATTGTGACTGAAGAACTTTGCAGTATTTCATTTCTCCATATAAACTCTGATTCTAATTTGACATTTTTAAGGCCCCATTCACACTGCACAGAATTTCACTGCATTAGTAAATCATATCATATTAATAAAAATTACAAATGTGCTCTAAATTCAACTTTCAAGTTCACTAAAGGAAAAAAAAGAATGAGATGGTTTTAATACCACACTATAAAATTGCAGTTCTGCTTATTAAGAAAAGAACTTTATTTCAAATTTAAATATGGGGAAACAATAGGAAGGCTACTATCAAGGAGATAAGTTACTTTATTTACATACTATTTCTGCTAGTCTGTTGTTTACTAATTTAGCAATGATTTGTGTCCATTTAAGACCATGAGTCAGAAAGCCAAATTTAATTTTACATTACTTTAGCAACATACTTTTCATCTCCATGACTGCTTTCTTTTTCTCCAAATGTTCCCTGTAAATAAAAGAGTATCAGGTTCTTAACTTATGGAGGAAAATTCTCTTAAAATTTATGAAATTTTAAATTAAAATTTTATTTTCTTAATATCATTTTTTATTTCCCTAAAGCCATAGTATGTGCATGTGTATCTGTGTGTGTTTTATCTTCTTCATGTAACTTGTCTTTTTCATATGCCTTTGACTCTTGTTCACCAAACAATATTATCAATATAATAGAAGCATAGCAATATAGTAGCTTCTATGAGTAAGTCTGTTTCAAGGCTAGACCTGTTCTTGGGCAAGGATTTTGTGTAATGATATAAGCAGGACTTTTGAAAGGACTAATATTAGGCTGTTTCCCCCATGTAATGGAAAGAAAAATTTTAAAGTTTATAAGCTGAATTCTAACCTAGGCACTAGACTCTGTCCCTCTACAAAAAAGATTTGTTTATTGGTTTAGGAAAGAGTTCACAAAAACAAGCCTATTCACATTCATTGGCCATTGGCTCTTCTACATAAAGGACAAAAAATGTCACAGACAGAAAATGAAATCTTCTAGTGAATAACAACATGGATCTGACAGCAGTGTCCTTATCTGTAAAACAGAAACTAGAACACAATGAAATAATATTCTCAAAGTGTTAAGAAAAAAATAACTGCGGGCTTCCCTGGTGGCGCAGTGGTTGAGAGTCCGCCTGCCGATGCCGGGGGCACGGATTCGTGCCCCGGTCCGGGAGGATCCCACGTGCCGCGGAGAGGGTGGGCCGGTGAGCCACGGCCGCTGGGCCTGCGCGTCCAGAGCCTGTGCTCCGCAACGGGAGAGGCCGCAGCGGTGAGAGGCCCGCGTACTGCAAAAAAATAAAAAAAAAAACAACAACAAAAACTGCAAAATTAGAATTCAAGCCTCAGTATATATGTCTATTGTTAAAAACAAGACCAAAATGGAGTTGCTTATGGCTAAGATCCACTTCACCAAACCAAGACTTAATCATAGTATTGCTCTTCCAGAAATGGAGGCTTAAACCAACCAATCAGGCATTACCTGATCGGCACTACATACATAACCTACTGATAAACCCCTGCCATCCCCTATTAAGAAAGCAACCTTGCAAAAACCAATCTGCTATTTTGCCTGGTATAACTTCCTTGCTCTTGCTTCATTCTGCCTGTGTCTTTCATTGTGCACAGCTTTTTGGGGCTTTTTTTATATGCTGTCCGATTCATGAATAATTAAATAAAGCCAGTAAGATCTTTTAAGTTTAGTTAGTTGATTGTTTTTAAAATAGATAATAGACATAAAGTTCTTCGATTGGGCAGTGTGTTGTTTGGGTTTT
Organism: Tursiops truncatus; assembly: GCF_011762595.2. Lineage (NCBI taxonomy): Eukaryota > Metazoa > Chordata > Mammalia > Artiodactyla > Delphinidae > Tursiops > Tursiops truncatus. The sequence continues at coordinate 11,772,460 of NC_047034.1, read as the reverse complement.
TAATTTTATTATTGTTTTGTATTGTAATGTCTTGTGATATATATATGTACATATTCTTTTGTATGCATCAAATATATTTTAATAATACTTATAGCAATTCACATATATAACACACAAAAGAACTAGAAAAACGTTAAATATTCATCTAACATCTATGCTGTAAAGGACATTCTAAACATAACGTAAACTGTAATAGGATGGGATTCCCTGGCGGTCCAGTGGTTAAAACTGTGTGCTCTCAATGTCGAGAGTTCAGGTTCGATCCCTGGTTGGGGAACTAAGATCCCACGTGCCACGTGACCATGGCCAATAAATAAATAAATAATAAATTTTTTTTAAAAAAGAAAAAGTTTTGTTAAAAAAAAAACTATAATGGGAAATAAAGTTTATGTATGACAAAAAATAAGTTTGTAACAAAAATATAAACTGTAAAAATACTTGCACCCTATAGACACAGAGTTAATACTCTTAAATAAAATTATAAAATAAAGCATACATATATTTGTGAAAAAAGTAAACAGTACCAATAAAAATATGATAGACCATAGTGAAATATTTTATGAAATAACTTTATAATCATACCAAAAATATGTACATTATTTACATGTCCTTGTGATCAAACAACTGCAGGTTTACATGGTAATTAATTATTGTATTTTTTAAATTAAATTGAAGTTGAGATTTCTAATTATAAAACCTACAGTAATATGAATAGTAGGAAATGACCATTAATATACACAGCAGTTAGTTGTATAAACATACACGACATTTTCAGAAGCTCATGCAATTGAAGATTAAAAATTATAAAAATTATCTGACATAGTAGTTCCCTTTCTATTGAGTTTTCTACATTTTTATACATTTTATCAGAAAGGTACATTAATATATACATTCTAGGTTCTGGCTTGTTGCTCCACATATTTCATAATATTTCTAATATTACTTAAAAATTGAAACCAACCCACATGCCTAAGGGAATGAATTATTTAAGTATATTAAAATCCATCCATATATTAGAATAAAATCCATCTAATAAATATAATTTTAAATAAAATGCATATGATGTGAGGGTTATTGACAAAAATTAGGTTACAATACAGACTACTTTACTTATATTTAAATTTGAAAACAAAAAACTAAAAGAGAAGAACGATAGCCACTAGAGGACAGTATGATGAGATTTCAGATGATTTAAAATTATTCTAGCTTATACTTTTGTTTCTTCAACCCTTCATGGTTGATATATTACAGTTTTATATTTGTGAAATGATACCTTTTGTTTTGTTACCTTGAACCAATGACAATTTTTCCTCCATGGCCCATGCACACACAGTCCACACAAATGATTCAATCACAATATGGCAGCATTCCAGGGTTCTGGACCTCCTAAATGATACGCATGGTACAGGAAATTGATTAAAAGTTTTGGAGACTTCAAAGTTTGGAGGACCACACTGATGTCAAGAGAGAAAACGCATGTTCAAGGGTATCTAAGAGGAATCTGAATTTGAGGATGGAGGACATATTGTGGATCTGATCATCAGAGGCAGGACCAAAGACATCCCCCCAGTACAAATGACATCATGCAGGCAGGCCAGCTGTTTAACAACAGATGTTTAAAAAGGCAAAGGAAAGTACAAGGGCCTTTCCCAAGTTAGGTTGATACATAAGACCCATGGGAGATTATATATCACTCTGAAATCAAAGGAGAAAGAAAAAGGGGAAGGTGGGTATCTGTATTGATTATGATGTAATATAGAATTGACCAATTTTAATAACCAGCATGATTGAGCTACCTAGATTTGACAATGTAAATTTTCAGAATAAAAGGAGGCATCTAATATGCTAAGCTCAGTTAAATGAAAGAAACACACATATGTATTTTCACCTAAACATTTTATACTGACCACACCCTTTCCTTTATTTAGCAAATGCATATCTGTTCAAGTCTACTGTTTGCTTTCTGTGTATCTAAAGTGCTTCCTTTGAACTGGGGTTTGCCCTTTCTTTTGTTAGGAACCTTACTGCTATTTGCAGAAAAGTTCTTACTGTATACGATTCTTTAATATCTATCATAGTATAGAACATATATCCCTTTCTGAAGGTGAAAAAGACTGTTTACTTCTCATATAATTTGAAAAATTCTGAATGTCTGTTTCGTTTGTTTTCCAAAGTTATCTGTGGCTCAGGCTGTATGCCTGCTTTTAATTAATTAATTAATTAATTTGTTTATTTATTATTTTTGGCTGCGTTGAGTCTTCACTGCTGTGCGCAGGCTTTCTCTAGTTGTGGCGAGCTGGGGCTACTCTTCATTGCAGTGCACGGACTTCTCATTGCAGTGGCTTCTCTTGTTGCAGAACGCGGGCTCTAAGCGTGCGGGCTTCATTAGTTTCAGCATGCGGGCTCAGTAGTTGTGGCTTACGGCTCTAGAGCACAGGCTCAGTAGTTGTGGCACATGGGCTTACTTGCTCTGCAGCATGGGGGATCTTCCTGGACCAGGAATCGAACCTGTGCCCTCTGCATTGGCAGGTGTATTCTTAACCACTGCGCCACCAGGGAAGCCTGTATGCCTGCTTTTTATCCTGGGTATTTTGGTATCTGTGTTATAAAAGTTGTGTTGTTTTACTTTTTTATATGTGATAAAGAGAAGGCTATTTTAAAATAATTTTGTTGAGAAAAACAATTTCCTGGTTGGAATCCTATCAAGAACAAAATTCCTCTTTGTACAGACACAAGACTGCAACTGCACATCCTTAAAAAGGCACGACCACTTTTTAATGGCTTATCCAGTCGTTTTCAATTATAGACTGTAAAATACATTGATTGATTCATTTATTTATTCTTTATTCACAACTTTATTGATGCTGGCTCAATGCTGTCTCTATAATTATCATTTAAGCAAGGCTTTATGTGGATTAAAGCATGATTTTACGTGCATTTAGAGATTGATATGTCACTGGGTATTGGACTTTATAATTTTGTTATCCAAACATATATTGATTCTTATTTATGTTAATGTAATCATAATTTTTCATAAAGGGATATAAATTATAAGAGCTTTTTTTCTCCTAACGTTGTAGGATTTCAAGATTGAGGCTACATTGAAATTGAATATATGTCACTGATGACTGTTCTTTATATTTCCAACACCATTTTTCTGTCTTTTTTTTGGCTGCACTGTGAGGCTTGTGGGATCTTAGTTCCCTCACCAGGGTTAGAACCGGGACCCAGAAGTGAAGGAATGGAGTCCTAACCACTGGACCTCCAGGGAATCCCCCCATTTTGTGTCATTTTATTTGTATGTGGTCTGAAGAAACTCCCAGAGAAATAACTAAAATTGTATCAAGGTGGTAGACTAAGAGGCAATTATTGCAAGACAGAAAGACTCTAATCTTACCTAAAAGGCAAAGTCCTAGATAGAAGAGGAATCTGGCATGATGAGCTAGTCTCAGTCACAAAATTTGGGGACCAGAGGGTTGTTGTGCTTAAAATGCATTATGGCTATTGCTACTCAGATCCATTCCAGACTAGTTATGTCCACATATTGTGGCTCCATTTAAGTTGGGAATGGGAAGTATGGCTGTCAGTGAGGGAAAGAACAGTAATGTATAAGTAAACCTAAAACACCTTACTCCAGCTATGTGTCATTTCCAATGTTCCCCACAAACAGAGGATACATTTCTCTTCCTGTTTGGTGCTGGAGGGAAAAGCAGAAGCAGTGGGTGGAACAATAGTGACAATGATATCAAAACTGTGAAGCCCTAACATTACCAGTCTGTGAGCTACAGTCCATTTTAGTGGAAGAGTATGGGTTTTCTTAGTGGATTGAGTGAAGTCTTATCAGAATACAAGTCTAGCTGAGCTGCTGAAAGCTACATAGTAATAATTCACCCAAGATCAGGTCAGAGGGGATGAGAGACAAAAGAGACACTCCCATGATAAAACAAGTTACTGTTATCTGTGCAAGAAGCAGAAAAGATTATTTTGTTAACACTGTGTGATAACCTTGAGAAACTTCACATTGCAGAGGAAGCACAGATTTAAAAATTATGGGGTTAAGGAATTGCGATTCTGTACAAGGGGCCTATAAGAGAAAGAATATTGGGTATACTTATTGAGTTTTTTTTCCATATAGTGTACAGAGTTTGGTGATATTCAGGATTTGTTTAAACTGAAGAATTAAATAGTGGGTATAATAACATCATTTATGGTGTGCTAAACGGGACAGACTGTTCCTATGAAGCAAGACCAAAAACTTCTCAAAATAGGCCATAGTAACAGAAGACCACCAAGGGAATAAAATCAATGAAAATCAAAGAGATTTTAGGAGGAAGTAATCTCTATGGGCAAGTTTGGGATTAGGGGTTACTTTCCTTGAGTCTTCTTCTCCAGGAGGAGTGACAATTAGAGCTGACAAAGAAGCAATAATTTAAAATTATCATTGACCTATGAAAACAGTTTGTTTAACAGTAATATTGACTAATTGAGGCTTCCCAATATTTGCACAGATTCAACTTATAGTAATGTCCTGCTAAAACTGACTGACTAACTAAGGGGCTCTGCCCTAGAAAAATCATGTACTTCGAGTAGCCATACACTCTGACTTGGGGAACGTTAATGCTTCTAGTCACATAAATGTCCTTAATTTGAGAAGAAGAATGTCACTTTGAGAAAAAAATAAATAAATGACACAGTTCTCTGCTTGTAGTGGAGGTTCTAATTTAAATTAAATTAAATTTAATTTAAAAATTCAAAATTCCATTACCTAAAATTGAATCACATTGTCTGTCTAATGCCATAATCACTTCTCACTGGGTAGAAATGAGAAAAAACTTATATTATCTTTTAATAAGTATTTTTGAAATAAAAGTATTAAATGAAATTAAGTTGACTAAAAACACATTTTTAAAATGTGTGTAGTATATACCTTAAAAATGTTTACATTTCAAGGTAAAATATTTGAATTCTGTAGCAGGGCTTTAAAATAATAGCTGATCATTATTAATTTCCTCTGGTGTTTATTGTCACAATATTAATCATGATGAACTCATTTGGTATTAATGTGCATGTCATAACTAGTTCTTTGGGATTTTGACAATGATTTCAACAATGATTAATTGCATTAATTATTTTAAAGGGTTACCGATTTTCTTAATGCCTCCTACTTGACAAAAAAGTTTGAGCTGTATTTTTTCAGGTATAGAGTATAACAGGTACATTTGTCTTCTATCCATGGAGTCAACATTAATCCCTGTGTTTAAATCTCATGTGGCTACTCCAGTTCATTTCTTGCTATTTTCATTCATAATCTCAATATGTCAACCTGATTAAAATACCATCTTTTAAAGATTAATCACCTGTAACCAGTGACTATATTTTAATATGAGTGGGAGTTGAGAAGTGAGGAACTAGATCATTAAAAAAAAGGCAACCAAAAAATGAGTTCTCAACTAAAATGTGGGAGCAAGCTGAAAAACTGTGGAATGGTAGCTGAACAAAAGCAGGAAGAGAAACATCCTTTCAGAATTCACAGGACCTTAATAAGGTCTTTCGATTGCAAGAAGTCATGAAGTGGATTCTATGAGATAAGATATTACAAGGACATAGAGAATATGAATGACAGGTTTACTGATGGAACTTCAGTACCACAAGAAGTGTAAAATATTTAAGTTATATGGGACACAAATATATCCAAATTATTACTTTAAAGTAACATAAACCTATTTTCTTACAGATTATGTCATTATGTTTTTCTGTTTACTGCTTTTCTACTAGTATTTTTTTCTCAAAAACATCAAAAACTATTTCAGTAAGTTCTAATTCCAAAGGAAAATAAGTGAAAATAGGGTGTATGTAAATGCACTCCATATCTCTTCCTTATGCTTTTTTCTTTCTTCTGCTGACCCTAACCCAAGCAATTACACACTTGAAGAAACAAACTATTACACACTTGAGGACACTGTTTCTCCATATTTAAGTATCATTCCTCAAATCTTGGTTATCTAATTTCCAAACTTAACAATACATTCCAATTCTTCAAGGATAATAGCTCCTGTATTTAAAAATTGTGAATTTTTATTTGCTTAAATTCTGTTAGATGAAATTTTAATCTACCATCATATAAGTTAGGGAATGTCAGATGATTTGGGGTCAGTGGATAATCATTATTGTATCAGTAGATCATTTCAGAAGAGCATTTCAATCTGGTATAGAGTGGTAGTATACAAATATTACCTTTTTGTTAATATTTCCATATTTTACTTACGTTAAAACTAACTTTCAAAAATATACTTAAAATTTGTAGCATTAAGATAAATATGCTTTAAATTTCTCACATTTAAAGTTAAAGATTTGGGAGACAATATAGTAGAAAAAGCATGGGAAATAGAGAAGAGAGAGAACTTTACAAAGATTAAATCAGAATAATATATAATGAGCCTTCTTGCATTGTAATCACATAAAAATAGCAAAATCATCTATAACAACAATCACATCAAAACACAGAGTTTTAGAAACATATTCAAGCTTTAAGGGAAAAAAAAGAAATCTTTAAGAGCTGGAAACACCAAGAAATCTCTGTGAAGTAAGCGCCAGTTTTTGGAATAATTAGCAACTCTAGTTAAAGTAGTACAATAACCTGAAAGATACAATAAAAAATCAATTATTAAAATAATTACATAGAGAAAAAGAGATAAAAAATAAAAGTAAATGAACAGGATAATATGAAAATCCACTAGGAAAATTTGCCAAAGAATTTATTAGAACCATGAAAAACAACAATAGGTGCTGAAATGGAAAAGTCAAATGATGGTAGAGATCTGAAGATAGAAATCATGACAGATGGAGGAGCTTCAAGTTGGCAGAGGTGTAAGACGTGGAGATCACATTTCTCCCCACAAATAAATGAAAAATACATCTACATGTGGAACAACTCCTACAGAACACCTCCTGAACACTGGCAGAAGACCTCAGACTTCCCAAAAGGCAAGAAAATCCCCAACTACTTGCCATGTGACTGAAAGGGTCTTGGTATTCTGGCCGGTTGTCAGGCCTGAACCTCTGAGGTGGAAGGCCGAGTTCAGGACATTGGACCACCAGAGACCTCCCAGCCCAACATAATATCAATTGGCAAGAGCTCTCCCAGATAATCTCTGTCTCAATGCTAAGACCCAGCTCCACTCAACAACCAGAAAACTCCAGTGCTGAGCACCACATGCCAAACAACTAGCAAGACAGGAACACAACCCCACCCATTAGCAGAGAGGCTGCCTACTAAAATCATAATAAGTTCACAGACATCTCCAAACACACCCCAGGACACGGTACTGCCTACCACAAAGACAAGATCCAGCCTCATCCACCAGAACACAGGCACCAGTCCCTTCCACCAGGAAGCCTACACAGCCCACTGAACCAAACTTATCCAGTGGGGGAAGACACCAAAAACCATAGGAATTACAAACATGCAGCTTGTGAAAAGGAGACCCCAAACACAGTAAGTTAAGCAAAATGAGAAGTCAGAGAAATATGCAGCAGATGAAGGAGCAAGGTAAAAACCCACCAGACCAAACAAATGAAGAGGAAATAGGCAACCTACCTGAAAAAGAATTCAGAGTAATTGATAGCAAAGATGATCCAAAATCTTGGAAATAGAATGGAGAAAATATAAGAAACATTTAATAAGGACCTAGAAGTACTAAAGGGCAAACAAACAATGATGAAGAACACAGTAAATGAAATTTTAAATTCTCTAGAAGTAATCAAGAGCAGAATAACAGAGGCAGAAAAACAGACAAGTGACCTGAAAGATAAAATAGTGGAAATAACTACTGCAGAGCAGAATAAAGAAAAAAGAATGAAAAGACAGTCTCAGAGATCTCTGTGACAACATTAAATGCACCAGATTCAAATGATAAGGGTCCCAGAAGAAGAAGAGAAAGAGAAAGGGACTGAGAAAATATTTGAAGAGATTATAGTTGACAACTTCCCTAATATGGGAAAGGAAATAGTCAAGTCCAGGAAGCGCAGACAGGTCCATACAGGATAAATCCAAGGAGAAACATGCCAAGACACATATTAATCAAATTATCAGATATTATATACAAACAAAAAATATTAAAAGCAGCAAGGGAAAAGCAACAAATAACATAAAAGGGAATCCCTACAAGGTAAACAGCTGATCTTTCAGCAGAAATTCTGCAAGCCAGAAGGGAGAGGCAGGACATATTTTAAATGATGAAAGGGAAAAACCTACAACCAAGATTGCTCTACCCAGCAAGGATCTCATTCAGATTCGACAGAGAAATTATAATCTTTACAGACAAGCAAAAGCTAAGAGAATTCAGCACCACCAAACCAGCTTTACAACAAATGCTAAAGGAACTTCTCTAGGCAGGAACACAAGAGAAGGAGAAGACCTACAATAACAAACCCAAAACAATTAATAAAATGGTAATAGGAACCTACATATTGATAATTACCTTAAATGTAAATGGACTAAATGCCCCAACCAAAAGACATAGAGTGGCTGAATCGATACAAAAACAAGACCTGAATATATGCTGTCTAGCGGAGACCCTGGGCATATACCCTGAGAAAACCATAATTCAAAAATAATCATGTACCACAATGTTCATTGCCGCTCTATTTAAAATAGCCAGGACATGGAAGCAACCTAAGTGTCCATCAATAGATGAATGGATAAAGAAGAGGTGGCACATATATACAATGGAATATTACTTAGCCATAAAACAAAGCAAAATTGAGTTATTTGTAGTGAGGTGGATAGACTCAGAGTCTATTATACAGAGTGAAGTAAGTCAGAAAGATAAAATCAAATACTGTATGCTAACACACATATATGGAATCTGAAAAAAATACATGGTTCTGAAGAACCCAGGGACAGGACAGGAATAAAGACACAGACGTAGAGAATGGACTTGAGTACATGGGGAGGGGGAAGGGTAAGCTGGGACGAAGTGAGAGAGTGGCATGGACATATATACATGTAAAATAGATAGCTAGTGAGAAGCAGCTGCATAGCACCGGGAGATCAGCTCTGCGCTTTGTGACCATTTAGAGGGGTGGGATATGGAGGGTCGGAGGGAGACGCAAGAGGGAGGGGATATGGGGATAAACGTATACGTAGAGCTGATTCACTTTGTTATACAGCAGAAACTAACACAACATTGTAAAGCAATTATAGTCCAATAAAGATGTTAAAAAAAAATCATGATGTATGCTAAAGCATATACCCATGCCAAACTTTTAAGAGCACTCCCCAAAACTTAGAAAGAGAATTTGTAATGATCAATAAAATAAGGGAAGTAGAATTCAGAAAAGGAGCAAATAAAAGTCAGGGCAAATAAAACTAAATATCAAAATATCAATGCAATCTTTCAATAACTATAATACTTATAGACTATACAAATCTCATTAAAAGAGATTCTCAGATTGCTAAAAATTTAATACCCAGGTGCATCTGTTTATGAGACCCCCCCGCAAAAAAAATTATACTCTTTCACTTCTGAATAAAGTGCAGTTACAGTAAGGAGACTTACTTTATATCTTTAAAACTAAAAAATTGGGAAATTTATATGAAAATGGTTACTATAGACACTATAAAACAGGACTGTGTGGAACTGTGATTTCTGGGATAAGGGAAATTAGAAAGTTGAGTGTGATAATATTACCGACTTACCCCCTGGAAACAGTTTCCAGGCCATGGAGCAGGAAATGGCAACCCAAGTGCAGACCAGCAGTGGAACTGGGAACTTGTGTTTAGGGAAGACAAGGAAGCTAGACTTGTGCAAAAGAAGAAAGTAATTGAACATTTCAGTAGCAATGAATACTACTTCTGGTTAAAGTTAGAAGTTATAAAAGCATTACTTGATCAACCTAATTTCAAAGAATGTCTAGACCAAGAACCTTCCCAGTTTGATTTGCAAAACTAATAAACAATTTGCTTCTGTATACTGAGTTTCAGTCTCAGTTTTGTTTGAGAATATATATATATATATATATATATATACATATATATATATATATACAATTTTTTATAAAAGATGTAATTTGAAAATACATATATGTAATTTGAAAATATATATATGAAATATACATATGGAATTCAGAAAATTAGCTTTTCATGCACAACCAGTTATTTTTACAAGTTCATCCATATCTCTCCTTCAGTTGAATCTCTCTTGTAAGCTCCTCTCTGTACTCCAATGTGAATGTTTTATGTTATTCTTGAATAAGTAAAGAATGATATGAGTAATCTTAGGCTTCCTTTTTTAAGCTTCTTGAAAAAAAGTAGAATAGTTTCAAGTTCCATTAGCAAAATTGTTAGCCCAAATCTGCTTTACACAATTGTTCCTTTAAAACCATGGATTATTCTCTAACGAGAATTGAAGATACACGTCTACGTATTATGAATGTTTATATATTTCCAGTCAATATCCAGAGATATATACAGTAGGCATCTCTATATTCGATCTCAGAAATGCATTTATTCTTAGGACAAATTCTCAGAATTTGAATCTGTAGAGAGCCAAGATCATATGTAAAAATAATAAATATTTTAAGATTATATAAAAATAATATTGAGGGCTTCCCTGGTGGCGCAGTGGTTGAGAGTCCGCCTGCCGATGCAGAGGACACGGGTTCGTGCCCCGGTCCGGTCCGGGAAGATCCCACATGCCACGGAGCGGCTGGGCCTGTGAGCCATGGCCGCTGAGCCTGTGCGTCCGGAGCCTGTGCTCCGCAACGGGAGAGGCTACAACAGTGAGAGGCCCGTGTACCGCAAAAAAAATAAATAAATAATATTGAAAAGAAAGTAAATCAGGCAATTTGAGAGTGGGTAAGAAGGTAGCAAACAATCTTTATTAACAAAATAATAGTATTTATTAAAGTTTAATACATGTGTGGCAACATTCTCCATGTATTATGTTTATTGGCTCATATATAACAAAAAACTAATGAGATATTAATATATTTCCCATTTTAGAGATGAGTAAATGGACACAGAAGTATTAGAGAACCTGTCCAAATTCACACAATGAGTGACCCTTGGCATCCAGCAACAAACCCAGTCAGTGACCCTCCAGAGGCTATGGTGAGAAATAGGCCTGTTATAAAAGAAAGGACTAAATACCAGATGTGTGTTTCCACCAATGGTGATCCTTTAAATTGTTATTACCCCTTTAGAATCTCTGTCACTAGGAGAATAATCTGACATATCTCTATAATATATTTTAAAGGTGAATGTTTTGTTTGGAGTGATTATTAATGAAGTTGAGAAATGGACATTAAGCACAGGATTGGCAGGAAACAAAATGAGCTACCTTATCTCGAGATGCATTGATGCACTGAAATGTAATCTGCACAAAGAAAAATATTTCATTTGGAGTAGACAAGCTTATCTGTGTTCTAAGTGTAAAGCCAATTGAAACTTGGCAGGGTTTCTGCTTTGCTTTGTCTTGCATTATTTTCAACTGAATGGAAAAATGTTAATGCAACTGAGTTGGCTAAAATTATTAGGGGAAGAATGTCGCTTTTCAATTTTTTTTTAAAATAGATCTTTATTGGAGTATAATTGCTTCACAATACTGCATTAAATTCTGTCGCCCAACAAAGCGAATCAGCCATGTGCATACACATGTCCCCATATCCCCTCCTTCTTGAGCCTGCCTTCCACCCTCCCTATCCCACCCCTCTAGGTCATCGCAAAGCACCGAGCCCATCTCTCTGTGCTATGTGGCTGCTTCCCACTAGCTATCTATTTTACATTTGGTAGTGTATATATGTCAATGCTACTCTCTCACTTCGCCCCAGCTTCGCCCTCCCACCCCATGTCCTCAAGTCCATTCTCTTTGTCTACCTCTTTATTTCTGCCCTGCAACTAGGTTCATCAGTACCTTTTTTTTTTTTAGATTCCATATATATGCGTTAGCTAAAGCAAAATTTATTTTTTATTTTATCTGATTGAGATAGTTAATCAAAATAATATTAAATTTCCACAGCCTCAAATGTACTCTTTTATATTTAATTATTCTCTATGAAAATGTTTATTTTAAAATTATTAAAATTAAACAATAAATTTATTCAATATATACATTTCAATTTTATTTCTTAAGTATTCTTCTCTTCATAGTGCAAAATTTAAAAATCACACCAACCACTGAATATTACTTCCTGTGTATGCATTTTGAATAAGTAGACATATAGTGGAAAAATGTAGCAGACATACTATGCTTTAACAAATCTTCTGAATGTATTGTTTACTTATGATTTTGTTTCTTGACAATCAGGTAAGGAGCACATTAAATTGTTTTTCATTCATTTATGCAAAAACTATAACTAAAATTCCTGTATGTAGAATTTGTGAATTACCATCAAATTTATTCACTGGAATGTTTTTCTTGTATTATCCCCTAGTTAACAAACACCATAATTGTATTGCCAAATACAGCCATTAAGTCATTTTTCTTAAGGTATTAAAAATTCTGTGCTATCATTGAAGAAAATATATTTTAGAAATTTGGTATAACATCTTATTGGGATATTCAATTTCATTTGTGTATTATTCTATTTAATTGACATGCAACTATATATCAATTATATTGATGCTCTGTATCAAAGATTGGCTTTTTCTGTAAAAAGCTGGATAGTAAATATTTTGTGCATTTCAGTCATAGGATGTCTGTCTCCACTGCTCAGCAGTGTTCTTATGTCATGAAAGCTCTGATAGAGAACACATGACAAATGGATGTGACTACATTCCAATTTTTTTTTAAAACCAAACCAAGGGCTAGTTATATTTGCATATGATCTACCTCACTGCCTATCACTCTCATCCTCATTTGGTTCTCTGTCTCCAATCAACATTCTGTTCTTGGACATACTTATTTCATTCCTGGATTAGAACTGTTGTATTTTTTGTGCCCTCTGATTGTAAATATCTGCCCATGTGTTCAAAAGCTGGCTTCTTATCAAACGTAACCTGCTCATAGAGGTCTTATCTAACTAGTTTTCTCTTACAGCTACACACACACACACACATACACACACACACACACACACACACACACACACACACGCCACTCCATATGTATTAATTAGAGGATCAGATGTCCTAGTTCACAATGAAAAGTCATGGTTTGCCTTGAATAGAGCTGGTTTATTTCTGCTAATCATATGTCCCATCCAGTATAGACTTCCTCCCAGATATTACATTATTTAACCAAATATTATTAGCTGCAATACATAAGCTGGACTGGGTTGACAGAAGTGGTTTTTACATACCTTACTTTTGCCTTAGCAGATTCTAACAGTACATAAGATGTATGTTCAATGAACAGAGTTCTCCCTTGAACACATCATTACAGGTAAAAGGTAAACATTGATAACCTGCCTCTCTTTCCCCAACCCTTTCTAGACTCAGTGTAATAAACCTTACTTTCATGGACGTAATGCCGCATATCATGTGATAGAACAAATTACACTTGAACATAAATGGCTAGGGGCAAATATTTCCAGCTCAGACATGCTAGAAGTTTTAGAGGCAGCTTCCCATGGTGACCTCTTGATATGCCCATGTCATGAAGGAAGAAGTTCACGAAAGGACCAAGGGTTCAGATTGCAGGGTGACACATACATTAAATGTGGCTTAGAAATAGGGGTGCAGAAAAATATCCTTCCCACGGGTTGAGTTAGTCAAAAGTGTAATTACTGAATTTCAACATTAAATTTTGTACACAAATTTTAATGTAAATAATGCTGCTATGAACATGCATGTACAAATACCTCTTTGAGACCCCGACTTTAACTCTTTGGGATGTATACAGACAAGTGGAATTGCTGAATCATATGTTAATTCTGTTTTTATTTTTTGAAGAACTGCCATACTATTTTCTATAGCACACTATTTTCCAAACAGTACACAAGGGTTCTAATTTCTCCACATCCTGGTCAACATTTATTTATTTATTTATTTATAGTAGCCATGGTTACTATTTATTTTAATCCCATAATCATTTTTGGAATGTTTTTCTTCAGTATCTTGGGTTTTCAGTAATATAAATTATATTTTCCTGCTGTTATTTTCCTATATAATTTTATATAATTATTTCATCAAATTTTTACAATGATTTTACCGTTACTGTTTTTACTTCAGTACCTTACAGTAAACATCCTTGAAAACATGTCAATGATGTATTTCATTTAGACTCCTTTGTGAATGGCTGTAACTCAGAATTATTTTTCCTGCCATGTGCAAGTCTCTCCATAATGTTCAAATCAGTCTGTGATGTTACTATGTAAAACTTTTCTAGTTGTGCTTTCCCTCATGTATCTAATCCCATTTGCAGCAAGATAGTATCATTTTTTTCGTTAAAATGACTTTGGTTTGAGTTTGGCCATGCATCCACTTTCCCTGGCACTTTCCTGAAATATTTGTTTTGTTGTGGTTTATTCAATTCAAATAAACACTTTATTTCAGTATTCTGCTGCATTCCAGACATCATGTGAGCTATATAAGGGATCAAAGCATAACACTATTCCTTTTCTGGGGAAACTCCTAATATTTCATTCAAGCCTTAAGCAAAATGTGATATATTATTCATTTGTCTGTTAACTTAGGTAAATCCTTGCTTATCACCTTTCTCAAATGTGTAGTGTTTGTTCTACTTAGCATTTTACTTTTATATCATTTTGATGATCATTTTTTACATTTTGATTTCTACATTATCTTCTGTCCTACTGAGAACATATTTTTAATTTTTATTTTATTTCCTATACATTGACATTTCTAACTGGCAGGTTTCTATATTATTTACTACTGTACAAGTAATTATTTCTTCCCCATTTATATTTTACTGTCTGTGACATCTTCATAATTAGTTGATAATTTCTGTCATTCATGATCAATATAAAAACTAGTTAATATAATTGTTTTACTGCTTTGATTTTTCTCTTGACTGCTTTATTTTTCTTTTAACTTCATGTATTTTATTTATATTCTTATTTTTATTTTTTAAGCTTCAACAATAACTTTACACAACCCTTTATTATAGTGGCATAACTATTCTTTAAATGTTATATAAGCTTTACATAAACTTTGTATTTTCTGGATAATAATATTTTATTTAAAGCTTGAGAAAATATACAAGGTGCTTTTTGTTTTTTGTGTTTTTTTTTGCGGTACGTGGGCCTCTCACTCTTGTGGCCTCTCCCTTTGCGGAGCATAGGCTCCAGACGCGCCGGCTCAGTGGCCATGGCTCACGGGCCTAGTTGCTCCGCGGCATGTGGGATCTTCCC
Source organism: Tursiops truncatus (assembly GCF_011762595.2). Classification (NCBI taxonomy): domain Eukaryota; kingdom Metazoa; phylum Chordata; class Mammalia; order Artiodactyla; family Delphinidae; genus Tursiops; species Tursiops truncatus. Next base: position 11,757,145 of record NC_047034.1, on the reverse strand, counting down.
GGACCGGGGCACGAACCCGTGTCCCCTGCATCGGCAGGCGGACTCTCAACCACTGCACCGCCAGGGAAGCCCTACAAGGTGTTTTTTATCTTTCTTAGATATTTGAAAAAAATAAGTAAAGTTAATGTAATCAGAGATTAGTAGATAAAATGCTTTCCCACCCATGAATAATGGTGCATCTTTTACTTTGCCACAAAAAGCATAGCTTGTATAAAGCATGGTATTTTTTTCCATCCTATCTACATATGATGATAATTTCACAAGCTTTATGTCAAGCTTTATGTCAAATTCTGACTGGGCCACGATGGCCAGGTATTTGGTCAGACATCATCCTAGATAGTCCTACGAAGCTGTTATTTTGATGAGATTAACATGTAAATTGGCAGACTTTGGGACTTACCTGGTGGCACAGTGGATAAGGATCCACCTGTCAATGGAGGAGACACAGGTTCGAGCCCTGCTCTGGGAAGATCCCACATGTCATGGAGCAACTAAGCCTGTGCACCACAACTACTGAGCCCATGTGCCACAACTACTGAAGCCCGCATGTCTAGAGCCTGTGCTCTGCAACAAAAGAAGCCACTGCAATGAAGAGTGGCCCCCGCTTGCTGCAGCTAGAGAAAGACCGCGTGCAGAAATGAAGACCCAATGCAGCCAAAAATAAATAAATAAATAAATAAATAAATTTTAAATAAATAGGCAGGCTTTGAGTGAAGCAGATTACTCTCCTTAATACTGGTGTGCCTCACCCAATCAGTTGAAAGTCTTAATATAACAAAGGCTGACCACCCCCACCCCTGCCCCCCAACACACACACACACACACACACACACACACACACACACACACACAATAAGAAGGAATTCTGGCAGCAGACTGCCTTTGGGTTCAAACCACAATACAAACCACATCCCTTTGGTTCTATTTCTCTAGAGAATTCTAACATATAAAGGTCCTTGTAGGCAATTCTTTACCAAGCATCTATTTTTGCTAAGCAAATAGGATTTCACTAATACATGCATTTCTTTTCTTGAAATTATATTCATTAAAAAAATTTATATCCATTACTTATCTATCTATCTGTAGTGTATTATTCGTGGTGAAGATGAAAAAAGTACAGTCAGCCCTTTATTTCTATAGTTTCAGCATCTGCAGGTTTAAATAACCATGGATCAAAAATATTTGGGGGACTTCCCTGGTGTTTCAGTGGTTAAGACTTTGCCTTCCAATGCAGGGGATGCGGTTTCGATCCCTGGTTGGGGAGCTAAGATCCCACATGCCTCATGGCCAAAAAACCAAAACATAAAACAGAAACAATATTGTAACAAAATTCAGTAAAGACTTTAAAAATGGTCCACATCAAAAAAATCTTTAAAAATATTTGGGAAAAAATTTTAGGAAGTTCCAAATAGCAAAACCTGAATTTTCTGCATGCTGGCCACTATTTACATAGCATTTATTTTGTACTTACAACTATTTACATTGTATTAAATATTATAAGTAATCTAGAGATAATTTGAAGTACATGGGAGCATATGCATAGGTTATATGCAAATACTATGACATTTTATATAAGGGACTTGAGCATCCTTGGATTTTAGTATCAGTCATGGGGTCCTGAAACCAATCACCCTGGTGTATACTAATAAGCACTGAGACATAGTGGTGATCTGAATGTAAGAGGATGTGAGAAAGAAGAGCTGTGTGATGCTGCATCATTAATATATGATGGCACTGTGTTCCTTTGACCTTTACCCTTAGAAACTTTTTTTCTGTACTGCAATTGCTTAATCAATAAGCTTCGTTCTGACTTAGGTCCCATAATTTATCCCAGAAGCCTTCTGCCCTCAAATAGCAATGACTAGATTGCCAAAGGAATGAGTTACCTTGTTCAAAGAATCAAATGATTCTATGAAGTCACATAAGGACCACCTTTTCTTTATTTGGTTAACCTGAGTTGCCGATTAATAAAATTTTCCTTATCCGATGTAGCTATTCATCTAACTTTCTCCTGTATTTCCTGTGCTGGAGACATATAGCATGGTGTTATGTGAAAATGAGTTCCATAAAAGAAAGAAATTAACTGTATTAGACACTAAATTCTATTTTACTTTCTCTTTTCCAACTGAGCATGCATAGATACACTATTAATTTGATTTTTGAAATATGACTCTACTAAATCTGTTTTAAGCTACTGTAAGCTCTCGTTATTATACGTGCATTACTATACTGCTTTATTTTTAAGTAACTCTGGGTCATTATACACCTCAAAGTGTGATTATCAGATTAAAATGGAGAAAAGTATTATAAGAAATATAAAAGACAAATTCTGCTCATAATTAAGGATGCAACATGGGAAAACTTAATTTAGAAATAGTTGAGCACGCTACATTAGGGAAATTTGGAAAAGGTCATACAAAGACTGATTATTAAAAAACACTCTTCCACAATTCCTATGCTGCTTGACCAGGATACTTCGGTGATCAAAGATTTAGGAAGAGCTAAGAGAAAACAGTATACACAGTTTTTTTCCTTATAATAACTTTAATGTCATATGTATAATTGGCACAAATATTGTTTTTAATGTTTGCTTGAAATGGTATATTGAAAACAGGGTCAATAAATTAAAATGTCCGAATGATCACATAATTATTTTATGTTGATAAACATGAGAACCATGGCAGTGACAAATACTACATTAAGGAATGATAAACACACCCTGGGAATACAGCAAAATGTAACATAATTTCCTAATAGTTACGTGGGTGGAATGTAGTTAGTGGATGTTTATTAAAGTTTATTTTTAAATGACCTGTTATTGAACTCATTATTTCAGGAGCTCAGTTAATGTACTGAGCTAGTAAGCCAAAGCCAGATGACTAAAAACAGTGACTTGATGCTGTATCCCCACAATGCTGTTCAAGAACCAATTGATCTTCTCCACTGGGCATTAAGTGTTCTTGGTTACGCTAAAAGGAGACTGCTTGCTCACCTGGTGTGCCTTGAAGATCCCGACTGTGTATGTGTCGCATGCCTTTTAAACCTCTAGCTTGAATCCCCATTCTAATTCAATCTCATGTTCCACTTCATAACTTTTCTGGCTTGAATTACTATCGTCAGTATCAGATTCATTCTCACCATCTCCATCACAATAACAGTTAACATATAAGATGCTTATTATGTTCCCAGCACTGTATAGATAACTTCCACGCATCATTTCATCATTTCATTGAATCCTCACAGCACGCTTACAGAACATCCACTGGGGTGAACAGGGATTGCCAAGAAACGATGGATTCCAGAGTCTGCGCGGTTGACCACTACCCTCACCGGATGTCTTACACACAGTCTCAACAGTGTGAAGACAAAACTCCTGGCTGCTACACTAAATTTACTACTCTTCCTCGTTTCCCTGTGTCATCAAACAGCAATGCTAATGTCTTCCTTATATTCTCATTTCTCACCCGTAATAATCTCACCAGATTTTTATAGTCACCTTTGAACTGCTGTTTCTCTTCAATCTATCCGCCACATGCTGCTAGATTTAACATTCTAAAATGCAAATATGATCTTGCCCTGTCACTGCTTGAAATCTGTCAGTGTTTTAGAAATACATTTCAGGTCCTTAGCATGACATCCAAATACTCTTCAACGCGTGGCCAATAGTAACTGTCCAGTGTCGTCTCTCATATCTTTGCTGGCAATCATTAACAGTATGTGCAGAGCACATCAAACTACTTGCCTGCTGAATGTGCTGGGGAAATAAAATCACACAAAAGAGACAAAACAAAACAAACAAACAAAAAATTCCACCACCACCAATCACAAAATGTGCTGCGAGAGGTTATGAGATCCAGGAACACACCAGCTGCAGAAAAGCCAATTCCAATGATCTCAGCTGCCTATAGCCTTAAAACCAGTGATTGCCAGGTCTTTACCCAGGGAGCCTGCAAACCTCACAGATGATATTTACTCACAATAGTGCAAGCAAGTGTGGGAGAGAAATAATGACTGATAGCTTCTTTTTTTTCTGCCTTTCAAATCTTTTAAGAATGTATGTATCAGCAAAATGTTGCCTCTTGCAACCTGACTGACAACAGAATCCTGACGTTGCAGTTACATGGGCTTTAGCTGTGCTCCAGATAAAGTGTTAGGCTCTGGATGGTGATGAGTATTGACATATCCTACATTCAAAATATACAAGAATCTAAGCTTCTCACGATTTCCTGATACCTGTACTTCCTTGGTCCAAGCCAGCATAATCTTTGACTATATTACAGCAGTTGCCTTTAACCGACCACAGTATGTTTTCTTTTGCCTCCCCCTAATGCCTCAGGCCAGCAGCCAGAATGTTCCTTTAAAACTGTACATCAAATCACACCACTCCTCTGGGCAAGACCTTCCAACAGATATTAATCTCATTCAAAATAAAAGTCAGGGTCCTTTAAAGGCCTACAAAGTCCACTATGATTTAGTTCCCAGTTACCTTTCTGACCTTTTTCCTCCTATTACTTTTCCTCTTCACTCACTAGACTCAAGTTTTACTGGCCTCCTTGAGGTTTCTTTAGCAGCCCAGGCATCCTTCAACTGTAGGAATGTTGATTCATCCTTCCTCACCAATTACAGTCTCTCTTTCAGATGTTCCTATGACTCACTCCCTCACATCACTTACATCTTTGTCTTTTCTCAAGTGTTAATTTCACAGTGAAGTCTTCACTCAATATCGTATTTCTAATTGCACCGAGTTCCCCAGCCCAGATGGAACTTCTTATCTCCCTTCCTGCTCTGTTTTCTCCCATTACACTTATCACCTGCTAATAAATTTCACAACTTATTTTACTTTCTCTCTCTATTGATCCCTTTTTATTGTCTTATTTCGTCTTTTTGTATTGTGTCTTCCCCACCAACTAAATTCCTCAAGGACCAAGATTTTTGGCTGAGTTTTCTCACCTCCATAATTTCAGAAACAAGAACAGAGCTTCCTACAGAGCAGAAGCACGATAAATGTAACTACGCTGAATGAAACGAATTGAGGGAGGGGTGAAGTATTCTAGTTTCAAGAGACAGTGTGTGGAGGAGGAAGGAGACCATGCATGCCACAGAAAATGCAAGGTCAGACTTGCAGAAACCCACCATCAGTGATGGACTATAGAGGTAGGGGGACAGAAATAGAAGAAGATGCGTGGCATTATTCATTTATGAAAACCCATAAAACTATACAACACAAAGAGTGAACCCTAATGTAAACTGTGGACTTAATAATAATATATCAATATTGGTTTATCCGATGAAACAAATATACCACACTAAGGCAAGAAGTTAATCACAGCAGAAACTGTGTGTGTGTGTATTGGGGGACAGGGGAGTGGGAACTCTGTATGTGCTGTGCAATTTCTCTATAAACTTAAAACTGCTCTAAAAAATAGTCTGTTGAAAAAGATTTAAAAGGGTCTTTCCGTTATTTCCCTAGAAGTTCACATGCCTGTCAGCTCCCAATTACCTTTACAATTTTAGATTACTTACTCATTCATGGTTTGAAACTCCGTCTCCTTAGGTCAGCGGTCAAATTCATGAATTTAGCTTTCTTTCTCTGCCCTTAAGAGTAATTAAATTAAGTTCAATATTAAGGAAAATTTCTACATCATTCAGGTCTGATTTAGGAGGCATTCTAGTTGATGATGCCACTTTGTCTTCTCCTGGTTCTCACTGTGAAGGACTTTGCTTCCTCTGGGCCTGTATGTTTATGCTGACACCCACTTCTGATGTTGGTTGTCTTGCCATATATTCCAATCAGCAGATCTTTCCTCCATATAAACTCCTCGTCTAGATCTAGCATATTGCAAATTTACAGCCTTTCCCTGCATTGATGTGTCTTCTTGTGACTTAGGTGGCTCTCTTCAGACCAGGCGTCAAAGCCCTCAGACCATCTATAGTTCTGGGCCATTCTGGGTACAGGCTTTTCTAAGAGATTTGAAATCCATACAGACTATATCCAGGAAAGAGAATCTCACAAGTCCTCTGATTTGGGGGTCTGTTTAAAATTGTTTGGTGTTCTATTATACAACCTCACCATATGCCTTCAGATTTTGACCCTAAGAGAGAAAGGATATATGGCTCTTAAAAACAAACATCACCTCTTTGGAAGACAGTTTGGCTTTCTGACAACACTAAACTCTTACCACATGACACAGCAATTAAAAACAAAGGAGTCTGTACTTAACCAAAGGAGGTGAACACTTATGTCTACAAAAAAACCCTCATACGGAAGCTTATAACTGCTTTATTCATAATTGCCAAAACCTGGAAGCAACCAAAATGTACTTCAGTGAGTGAATGGATAAATAAACTGTGGTACATCAGACAATGGAATATTAGACAATGGTTAAAATAAATGAGCTGTCAAGCCATGAAAAGACAGGGA